>NC_069502.1:796260361-796515361 GCF_027579735.1 Bombina bombina | reverse complement strand
CTGAAGAGAATCAGGATATGCCATGCAATTCTCCCCAAGTGTCACAACCTTTAACGCCCACACAAGCGACGCCTAGTACTTCTAGTGCGTCTAATTCCTTTACTCTGCAGGAGATGGCTGCAGTTATGTCAACTACCCTTACAGAGGTATTGTCTAAATTACCAGTGTTGCAGGGTAAACGCAGTAGGTCAGGTATTAATGTAAATACTGAATGCTCTGATGCTTTATTAGCTATTTCCGATGTTCCCTCACAGTGCTCTGAGTTGGGGGTCAGGGAATTACTGTCTGAGGGTAAAATTTCTGATTCAGGGAATGTTTTACCTCAGACAGATTCGGATGCTATGTCATTTAAATTTAAGCTTGAATGCCTCCACCTGTTACTTAGGGAGGTTTTAACGTGTAAAATGGATAAATATTTGGAAGTACCTACTTACACTGATGTTTTTCCGGTTTCTAAGAGAATTTCGGAAATTATTAGAAAGGAATGAAAGACCAGGTATACTGTTTTCTCCCCCTCATAATTTTAAGAAAATGTTTCCCATATCAGATACCATTCGGGACTCATGGCAAACGGTTCCTAAGGTAGAGGGAGCTATATCTACCCTAGCTAAGCGTACTACTATACCCATTGAGGATAGTTGTGCTTTCAAAGACCCTATGGATAAGAAATTAGAGGGTCTACTAAAGAAATTATTTGTTAATCAGGGGTTTCTTTTACAACCTACGGCTTGCATTGTTCCAGTAACTACTGCAGCAGCTTTTTGGTTTGAGGCTCTAGAAGAGTCTCTTAAGGTTGAGACTCCATTAGATGACATCTTAAATAGAATGAAGGCTCTCAAGCTAGCTAATTCTTTTATTATTGGTGCCGCTTTTCAAATTGCTAAATTAGCGGCAAAAAGTGCAGGATTTGCTATTTTAGCACATAGAGCATTGTGGCTCAAATCTTGGTCTGCTGATGTGTCATCAAAACATAAGCTTTTAGCTATTCCCTTTAAAGGTAAGACCCTTTTCGGGCCAGAATTAAAATAAATAATTTCTGATATTACAGGAGGTAAAGGCCATGCCCTACATCAGGATAAGTCGGTTAAAATAAGGGGTAAACAGAATAATTTTCGTTCCTTTCGGAACTTTAAAGGAGGACCCCCCCGCTTCTTCTTCTTCCTCAAAGCAGGAAGGGAATTTTACCCAATCTAAGTCAGTCTGGAGACCTAATCAGAACTGGAATAAGGGTAAACAATCCAAAAAGCCCGCTCCTGCTCCTAGGACAGCATGAAGGGGCGGCCCCCGATCCGGGACTGGATCTAGTAGGGGCAGACTCTCTTTCTTTGCTCAGGCTTGGGCAAGAGATGTTCAGGATCCCTGGGCACTAGAAATAGTGAACCACGGTTATCTATTGGAATTCAAGGACTTTCTCCCAAGAGGGAGATTTCATCTTTCAAAGTTATCTGCAAACCAGATAAAAAGAGAGGTGTTCTTACGCTGTGTAAAAGACCTTTCTACTATGGGAGTAATTTGTCCAGTTCCAAAATTGGAACAGGGACAGGGGTTTTACTCAAACCTATTTGTGGTTCCCAAAAAGGAGGGAACGTTCAGACCCATATTAGATCTCAAGTGTGTAAACAAATTTCTAAGAGTTCCATCATTCAAGATGGAGACAATACGAACAATTTTACCAATGATCCAGGAGGGTCAATATATGACTACCGTGGACTTGAAGGATGCTTACCTTCATATTCCTATCCACAAGGATCATCATCAGATTCTAAGGTTTGCTTTTCTGGACAAACATTATCAATTCGTGGCTCTTCCCTTCGGATTGGCCACAGCACCCAGAATCTTCACAAAGGTTCTAGGGTCTCTTTTGGCGGTTCTCAGACCGCAAGGAATAGCGGTGGCGCCTTATCTGGACGACATTCTGATTCAGGCGTCAACATATCATCTGACAAAATCTTACATGGACACAGTGTTGTCTTTTCTGAGAACTCACAGTTGGAAGGTGAACATAGAGAAGAGTTCACTTGTCCCACAGACAAGGGTTCCTTTCTTGGGAACTCTGATAGACTCGGTAGCCATGAAAATATTTCTGACAGAGGTCAGAAAATCAAAGATTTTAAATACTTGCCGAGCACTTCAGTCCATTCCTCGGCCATCAGTGGCTCAGTGTATGGAAGTAATTGGATTAATGGTAGCGGCAATGGACATCGTTCCGTTTGCTCGCTTTCATCTCAGACCACTGCAACTGTGCATGCTCAGACAGTGGAATGGGGATTATGCAGATTTATCTCCTCAGATAAATCTGGATCAAGAGACCAGAAACTCTCTTCTTTGGTGGTTGTCGCCGGATCATCTGTCCCAAGGGACTTGTTTCCGCAGACCCTCGTGGGTAATAGTGACAACAGATGCCAGCCTTCTGGGCTGGGGTGCAGTTTGGAAATCCCTGAAGGCTCAGGGTGTTTGGACTCAAGTGGAGTCTCTTCTTCCAATCAATATTCTGGAACTGAGAGCAATATTCAATGCGCTTCAGGCATGTCCTCAGTTGGCTTCGGCCAAATTCATCAGATTCCAGTCGGACAACATCACGACTGTGGCATATGTCAATCATCAAGGGGGAACAAGGAGTTCCTTAGCGATGATAGAGGTATCCAAGATAATCAGTTGGGCGGAGGCCCACTCTTGTCATCTGTCAGCGATCTACATCCCAGGAGTAGAGAACTGGGAAGCAGATTTTCTAAGTCAACAGACTTTTCATCCGGGGGAGTGGGAACTTCACCCGGAGGTATTTGCCTCATTGATTCTCAGATGGGGCAGACCGGAATTGGATTTGATGGCATCCCGACAGAATGCCAAGCTTCCAAGATACGGATCTCGGTCAAGGGATCCTCAGGCCGAACTGATAGATGCCTTGGCAGTGCCTTGGTTGTTCAGCCTAGCTTATGTGTTTCCGCCGTTTCCTCTCCTCCCACGCGTGATTGCTCGAATCAAACAGGAGAGAGCTTCAGTGATCCTGATAGCGCCTGCATGGCCACGCAGGACTTGGTATGCGGATCTAGTGGACATGTCCTCTCTGCCACAGTGGAAACTTCCATTGAGACAGGACCTTCTCATTCAAGGTTCTTTCCAACATCCAAATCTAATTTCTCTGCAGCTGACTGCGTGGAGATTGAACGCTTGATTTTATCTAAGCGAGGATTCTCTGATTCAGTTATCAATACTTTGATACAGGCTAGAAAGCCTGTCACTAGAAAAATCTATCATAAGATATGGCGTAAATATCTTTATTGGTGTGAATCCAAGGGTTACTCATGGAGTAAAGTTAGGATTCCTAGGATTCTGTCTTTTCTCCAAGAAGTATTGGAGAAAGGGTTATCAGCGAGTTCCTTAAAGGGACAAATTTCAGCTTTGTCAATTCTGTTTCACAAACGTTTGGCAAATGTACCAGATGTTCAGTCTTTTTGTCAGGCTCTATCTAGGATTAAGCCTGTATTTAGACCTATTACTCCTCCCTGAAGTTTGAATTTAGTTCTTCGAGTTCTTCAAGGGGTTCCGTTTGAACCTTTGCATTCCATAGATATTAAACTGTTATCTTGGAAAGTTTGGTTTTTGGTTGCTATTTCTTCTGCTCGAAGAGTTTCTGAGCTTTCAGCGTTACAGTGTGATTCGCCTTATCTTATATTTCATTCTGATAAGGTGGTTTTACGTACCAAACCTGGTTTTCATCCTAAGGTTGTTTCGAATAAGAATATTAATCAGGAAATTGTTGTTCCTTCCTTGTGTCCTAATCCTTCTTCTAAGAAGGAGTGTATGTTACATAACTTGGACGTGGTCCGTGCCTTAAAGTTTTACTTACAGGCAACTAAGGATTTCCGTCAATCATCTTCATTATTCATTGTTTATTCCGGAAAGTGTAGGGGTCAGAAAGCTATGGCTACCTCTCTTTCTTTTTGGCTGAGAAGTATCATCCGCCTGGCATATGAGACTCTGGACAGCAGCCTCCTGAAAGAATTACGGCTCATTCTACTAGGGCTGTGGCTTCCACATGGGCTTTTAAAAACAATGCATCTGTTGAACAGATTTGTAAGGCTGCGACTTGGTCGTCCCTTCACACTTTTTCCAAATTTTATACTTTTGCTTCTTCTGAGGCTATCTTTGGGAGAAAGGTTCTTCAAGCAGTGGTGCCTTCCATTTAGGTTCCTGTCTTGTCCCTCCCTTTCATCCGTGTCCTATTGCTTTGGTATTGGTTTCCCACAAGTAAGGATGAAATCTGTGGACTCGTCATATCTTTGTAAAAGAAAACTAAATTGATGCTTACCTGATAAATTACGTTCTTTAACGATATGACGAGTCTACAGCCCACCCTGTTCTTTTTAAGACAGTTTTTCTTTATATTTTTTGTAAACTTCAGTCACCTCTGCACCTTTTTAGCCTTTCCTTTTCTCTTCCTATAACCTTCGGCCGAATGACTGGAGGTGGAGGGGAAGGGAGGGGCTATATATATACAGCTCTGCTGTGGTGCTCTTTGCCACTTCCTGTTAGCAGGAGGTTAATATCCCACAAGTAAGGATGAAATCCGTGGACTCGTCATATCGTAAAAGAAAGTAATTTATCAAGTAAGCATAAATTTAGTTTTTTCAGGTAATAAACATACCCCCCTTGTCGGCTGTTTTCTCCATACTGTGACAGCCCAACCCCCGTTGCTGCTGCTGCTGCCTTCACTCACCATTATGTTCCGTGCGAGAGCAGACATTCTCCAGCTGTCATCCCTGCACTTCTCCACTCCACAGCCTGATTTTTCATCAGGAGTCAGGAGTAGGACACATGTTTAGGAATTACTCTCTTTGGCTCTGCTAAATACAGTAATGCTCCGTGTACAGCTAATTTTAGTGCACATACCGGCATTTCAAAAGCAGTTTTTTTGAATCTTAATGTTTCTGGGCAGTGGGGCAGTATATTAGGCATGCAAACGGAGCTTATTAAAAAGGCAGTATTTTTTTTCATTTCATTTTAGAGCATGGCAAAATTTACTGCACCTTATTTCCCCTGCCTTTTTAATAAGCTCCGTTTGCATGCCTAATATACTGCCCCACTGCCCAGCCACATTAAGAAGCAAAAAAAACTGCTTTTAAAATGAGTGGGTATGCGTATTTAAATTATATAGATCATCATCAACTTCAACTTGAGACTTAGTTCTTAATCTAATGCCGCCCTCCTCCTCTGCTTTTTTATTGCCTACAGGCTCGCTTCACACAGTATACACAAGCACACACTGTGTAACTGTACAGGGCAGGCAATAAAATAGCAGAGGAGTAGGGCGGCATTAGATGAAGCCACACTGACTGTACACAGCTACAGAAAATAGTACATTGAGTCCTCTGACTCTGTCAGCGTGCAAATGCTTTTGGCTGTGGCTGCCCTGCCCTTCCCTACCTGAGTTAAGCCAGTTCAGCCCCCTCCAGTCCTCAGGCTCCTCTCCACTGATCACATCCAAAAGTTCTCGTAGCTTGCTAAGAGACAGGAAGGCGGGCGGGCAGCTTGTCAAAAACGTCACGTGACATGGCAAAAAGCCAGTCACGTGACCGCCGTGCTGTCAAAATTTGTTTTTTTTTTTAAATCCTGGGCACATATTCAGTGCAACAAAGAAGTGCCGCCCCCCAAAATCTGTCGTACTAGGCACCGGCCTCGTTGGCCTATGCATTAATATGCCCCTGGTCTTAACTGTAGATGACAGTCCCTTGCTAGGCTGCACATTTATATACAATTCTGCAATGGGAGTGTATGTGTACCCCAGGGCTAGTTAGCAGGGCTACATGAAAATATGGAAGCATATTATCTTTTAAAAGCATTTTGTGTTAGTGTTAATTCAGATAGGCTGTGTCTGTGCTGTTTTTTTTTTTCTCTTAAGTTATTCATTTCTTGGTTTCTAGGAGGAATTAGCTAAAAACCCATCATTTTACTTTCATGCTTCAGATAGAGCACACAATTTTAAACAACTTCCCAATTTACTTTTATTATCTAATTTGCTTAATTCTCCTGGTATCCTTTGCTGAAAAAGATACCTAGGTAAGAGTAGGATCTGGGAGCTAGCTGCTTATAGGTGGCTGCAAATATATATCTATTGTCATTGGCTCAATAACGTGTTCAGCTAGCTCCTGGTCTGCTCCTTCAATAAAGGATACCAAGAAAATGAAGCAACATTGATAATAAGAGTATATCTGAATCTTAAAAGGAAAAATGTGGTTGTCATGTCCCTTTAAGTTATGAAACATGTGCATACATTGTGGAGCTTTTGATTGCATAAGTAAATTGCAAAGTTGTTTAAAATTGTAAACTCTATCTGAATTGTGAAAGAAAAAAATTGGGTTTCATGTCCCTTTCAGTGTATTAAGGTTAAACTAAAGGAATCTTGTTTACTATATGTAAAGAAAAAAGTCTTTTTTTTCCCTTTGCTAGAATCTACCTTGACATGGTGGCAGGCTTAAAAATGTTTTTGACGACCCTGCGTATTACCCAGCACTATGGCGCCAACCTCGGGGTGGCAGCACTGGTGTGGGATGCAGTGAGTACTTTGTACATTCATATATTATATTATTTACTGTTTATTAGGTTACAATACATGTGGGGCTCCTCTTTGTGTCTCATTGGCATCCGGTGATTGTAGCGTTCAAGTTGTTAATACGAGAGATCAGTCATTTAAATAGGAAAGCAACATGGCTTTAGGTGTACATGAGGGCTGCACACACTCCATGCAGTATGACAAATAATAGGTAACGCGTGATCGCTATAACTGTAGGCTTATTTAGTTTAGAATACATTTTAGATGTTTTTTTTTTGTATATTTCTTTTTATTGAAGAAAATTTTACAATACAGACATTTTCGAAATGAGTAACTCTAAACTTAACCTTATACCTGTTGGATTACAAGTATAGTTAGTAGTCCATGGCTTATCGGTCTAGACTTGGTGGTTAATTTTTCAATAGAATGATATTTAAAACCTTAAATTTTAACATTAACTTAAGTTTCAATAAAAACATTAACTTGGGACATCCGGGCGGCGGCCATCTTACAGGTCGCACTGAGCTTCAGCTCCTCAAGCTTTCTCCATTATTACCTTGTTTACTATTCCATTCCTCTCAATACCCTGCTTAAAAATAGTGGGGAGGCTTGTCTGAAGAGGTCAACATTCAGGATATAGGGTTTTGGATGGCGACTGGACCTTACAGCCCTCATTACCGGACTTTTCATTTTGAGGCCTTCCCCTACAATAGAAGCCTCAGCCTGTCCCCACAACTCGCTGTGCCTTAAGTGCGCAGTTCTAAAATTTGAGGAGCACTCCTGAATCTGTGTTACCCACACCAGTCAACTCTGCAGTATTTTTCTATGAGGTACTACACCTGCTATTTAGTGGGCTAAATTCACGCATAGACCTGAGCCTTGATACTCCGTATCCGCATCAATCTCTACATGCAAACGATGGCTCTGAACATGGATGACACCTAACTGATCCTACAACTGCAATTACTATTGCAGGAACATGCACAGAAGCTAGAGGAGAGATTACCTTCCCCTCTGCTCCTCTGCTCCGCAAGACCGGCAAAAGGCGGACACCTTGGTCCCTGGTGTAGAAGGAGACTCGGCTGACAAATCAGACCCCCCAACAGCATGGAAAGTAGCTAACTGGGTTGCTAACGAAACGGACATCCAGTCCATGAAAGTAGTCACTTCCCCTGAACAGCAGGACCCCGGCAACCTGACTAGCACTAAGGGTGAAGGACCTGAGCGTCGCAATGTCGAGACCCAGCATTGCTGTATCCTAAAACCTGGAACCGGAATGACAGAATCGGGGGCTGTGTTGTGGCAACTACAGAACGCAAGCTGCATACTGGAGAGTCAGAGTAGCCAGTTCAATAATGCAGCAGCTGAGAGATCCGGACTTACCCTTGAGAGACAGCCGCTCCCGGTGTCTGATTCCTACTTGATAGTGACTTTGTCGCCTGCTGTAGTATATCCGGACCCTGCAGCGCACATTTCCCGGCCAGGAGATGTGCCCTCATGTTGTGGATGGGAGATTGAGCTAGAGGAGAAAATGCTGAGAATACAGCTAGACCGCAGGTACATAGTATCGGCCGCCACCTATACATTGCAGCGATATACTTCTCCGGTTGCACCACAGGCTCTGAGAGAGAGTGACATATATATGGAGGTCCCATGTGCAGCACTGTGGGGGATATTATCTCGCAGACTTGGCATCGGATAATTTACCCTACTGTTTCCAGTGTGAGATGAGAGCGTGCAGCCCTGCCTGACTTTCTTATCATAATATACCCCAGGGACTAGGGAACTTTCCTGTATGGAGGCATTGTCTTTTCTGAAGTACTATATAACAAGATGTTCATCTGATTACAGCGATACCCTCCCTCGTGTTTTTTTATATATTTTATGAGTGTTTGCCTTACAGACTGTTATCAATTTCACCTATAAGGAACTTCCAGCAAGTTTTAATATATTTATGACTCTAGGCATACATATCTGTATCTTATCAGTCACATTCAGAAATCATAGCTGTAGCATATGTTGTTTAAGATAGTTAGTTATCTCATGTAATCACTTAATAACTTCTACGATAATTCCATAACATTGCTAGGACGTTTAGTTATTCCAAGGTATATAGAGCATAATGTTTTTACTTGCTGCACACATTATGGATAGATCAGCTTGGTCACTGCTCGTATAGCTATTCTCCGCAAAAGATATGTATTCACCAAGCTTTAATTCCCAGCATATATGCTCCCTCGAGCTTAAATGCCAAGAAGAGACTTTTAATCAGAAACTCCAACAGGTTATCCCATATACCATAGCTTTGTCTATTCATAAAAAAGCCACATAAGATCTAGATGACCAAACTGACCCTAGGGAGAAAGTTAGAAGTTAATGCCCACAACATGTTTACTACAAGCGTCTCCCCCACGTCATAGACTATTTTCTGTAGTTGTTATTCATTATGTTTTTGTCCATTCCAACTACTATCTCTTCCTGCAGCTCATAGCCTTAGGTCATCTATATTATCAGCATAAGATTGTACTGTGAGACACATTATGTTTTGCAAAATATCCATGTGTGTAAGTAAGATACTTATGTACAAGTAGCTAGATATTTAAAGGGTTAAATTGTATTACAGACCTCCTCCATCACACTACATTATTGCATACTAATCTGGCACTTAAATAGCAACTCTATTACCCATTTTATCCTTTAGTGTTGAAACTTTCTACATAATCTGTTGTTGTTTTGCATATATTTAATGTTTTACGCCATACCATTTGTTTATCATTCTAGTCCTATTACCTCCAGCGATGTAAAATATACTTCCATATATCAGTTAGGAGGCCTCTATTTTTCTAGTGACCCAAGAGTGGTCAATATGTAACTACCATCTAATTTATTCTTTATGTTTTGGTCGGTCCAAAAGTGGCCGGTGATGTAGTTACTCTAGTGATCTACCCTTAAAAGAAAACTGAGGTTTTATATTATACAACTTGATTATTTGTTTTCCAGACAGATATTGCCTTTAAGAACGTATTATTGTGCAATCACTGAGCATAGATTCCCTCTTCTATTTTAATATATGTATACACAATTTGTTTGTATGAATCTCAGACAGTTATTACCTTTTAAGAATGTGTTGTAGTGTGAACTCTGTCCATAGCCTCTTGCTTTTGTTTGGATACGTGTATTCTCAATATGCTTAGCTGTATTTCAGTCAGTTCTTACTTATGAGAAGGAATGAAAACATTGTGTACATATAAATTGTGTTTTTTCAAGCTTGTAAACTTTTTGTTGTTTCCTGGAAAAACCTCAATAAAAAATTATTATAAAAACAAACAAACAAAAAAAACATTAACTTTCTGGATCCAGTTCTGATTTTAGTTCCACAGTTATTCAATAATTTCTCATCTCCTAAATTCTGAATTATATACCTTTCACACACCTTGAGTTTTTAAGTAAAGTAGTAAACTTAGATTCAGTAATCAATTTTCTTGCATAAGAGATTTACATGAAGGAGAACATTAAGGATGAGTCCAGGGCCCCCCTGGTATATAGCTTTTCTTTACTTTCTATCCTTAACTCCGAGCCCGAGAGCCCACCCATCCTAGCATTATGTTTCAGATATTAACTCTCTCCTACTGATATCCCATAAGAATTTCACATCCCACAGGAAATCTAAATTATTCATTTTGTAGTAACCATACTCTTCAAGGGTCAATGTGTCCTCCATATGAGACACCCAGCTTTCCAAAGTTTGGCTACACTGTGACTTCCACAATTTTGCAATTAAAGATCAAGCTGAATTAAGAGCTAGTTGTATAAATCTTAATCTAATTTTACATGTACATTGGGGTAGCAAACTAAGAAGGGCCAAAGCCGGCCCAAAGGTCAGCTGTGCGTGAGTCCCCAATAGTAATTTAATAATTTTTTTAATGTAAGGTACCTCTCTGTCCGCATCCCCTCCAGCACAGTTTTGAAGATGTTGGAAAGAGGTTTTTCAACCTAACTGGACTAAGATACCACCTGGATAGAACCTTGTAATTTATTTCTAGAAATTTGTCTAGAAATTTGGTAGATGAGAAAGATTTTTTTGTGTTTTGTATTATACGGTTCCATTCTATATCAGAGAGTGTTCTACCTAAATCTATATGCCATCTTTACGTATACACTGGTAATTGGGAATTCTGAGCTGCCAGCCAAAGTTTCCTGGCCCATGATAGTTTGTTACGTGTTGGAGTTTCTATGGGCCAAAACTGCTCAAAAGGAGTCAATGGTCTAACTAAATCTTCTTTATGTTGATAAGTAAATAGAAAATGCTGTATTTGTCTGTGTTTAAGCCAATGTGTAAAGGCCCCTCCCATTATGTCCACAAGGTCTTGTCTATTTTTAAGTTTACCATCTATAAATAATTTGTGTATAGGAACTGTGTATCCCATCTCCCAGCTATCTGTAGTTTTCCTCTTGAATTCCAAACCCCCCAATAATTCAGCGTTAGGTGAAATGGGAGATAGAGAAGACCTCAATGTAGAAATCCTTGGGTGGTGTTTTATGACCAAGTCCCAAACATCGAAGACATATTGTAAAAGTGGATATGCAGTTAACCATTGTGTGTGGCTTTGTCTTGGTAACCAATATAAAGCTCCTGGTGATGGGGAGTGTAAGATCTGGGAATCCATTGGAATCCAAGCTTTTAAGTCACTATTTCTGTCACAATCTATAATTCTTTGTATGTTTCCAAATACAAAAGAGTTCAAGTTTTTTTGCATCTGCAAAATAAGGTTTTGTGGAAGAGGCAAGGGGGCTGCTTGTATCATATATAACAATCTAGGAAGGACATTCATCTTTAGAACCTACAGTCTACCCCACCATGAAAATGGGCGATCTTTCCATGAGCAAAGATCCTTTTGAATTGTATTGAATAATTTGGTGAAGTTCCAAAGGTGTGTTTTGGTTTGAGAACAAGTGTATTTCTTAAATATTTTAATGCTCTGGGTTGATGTTTGAAGGAACAGGATTGTAGTATTGTTTAAAATGTGTGAGAGGGAAGCGAGATATTCATTATTTTGGATTTTTGTGCGTTTACTGCAAAGTTTGACAAGAACCAAATTTTCTAATCTCTTCCAGAACTTCTGGCACATAGACCTGAGGGTGGGAGAGTGTGAAAAGTATGTCATCTGCATATAATGATTGTTTGAATTCGAGGGGTCCTACTTTAATTCCTGCTATTTTGGGGTTGGCTCTAATTCTTTGAGCTAGTACTTCCATACTTATAATAAATAATATAGGGCAAAGCGGACATCCCCGACGTGTCCCGTTGTGTATTGAAAAGGGGTCTGATAAGAGATTGTTAACTCCAAACTTCACTGTAGGGGATTTATATATACTTTGGATTCTACTTAGCATTATCTCCCCTAACCCTATCTTGTGTAATTACTGTAAAGAGAAATTCCCAGTCCAGGCGGTCAAACACCTTCTCGGCATCTGTGGATATCACTACAATTTCTGTTTTTGTATGTTTTGCATACTGAATTAATTGTAGTGTCCTGATTGTATTGTCCCTAGCCTCCCTGCCAGGGACAAATCCTGCCTGATCCGAATTAATGATTTGGGGGAGTACTCGATTAATCCTATTCGCTAAAATTTTTGTATATATTTTCAAATCAGTATTTAATAAAGAAATGGGTCTATAATTACTTGTAAATAGTGGTGATTTTCCGGGCTTTGGGATAACCGAAACATGTGCCTCTAGACATTCTGTCAGGAATCGTCCAGAAATGTCTATTTGATTGAATAATGCCCAAAGATGAGGAGCCAATATGTCTTTGTATAATTTATAGTTTTTATTGGAGTAACCGTCTGGACCTGGGCTTTTGTTCAAGGGTAAATTTTCTATTACCTGTAATACTTCTTGTAGATTTATTGGTTCTTCTAGGGCCTCAATATCTTAATCTGCTATTCTGGCTAGTTCTGTATTTTGGATATAATCTGTTAGTGTTTTCAAATGGTCTGGATGTGTGGTTCTAGGTAGATTATAAAGGTTGTTATAGTATTCTCTGAACTCATTTGCTATTGCCCTAGATTCTAGGATAGTATCTCCCGGTTTGTTGTTTATGTTAAGAATGTAATTTTGAAAGTTCTTGCGTTTCAGAGCTCTAGCAAGTAATGTACCTGCTTTATTTCCACACATTTTAAGATATAGTGCTTTTTTGCAAGCTTCTGAGTGGAGATATGTTTTAAGTAACTCTCTTGATCTAATTAGAGCTTTATATAAGTCTGTTCTTTGTGGGTGCTGTTTATGTGCTAGTTCATCTCTTTGTAAGTTTTCAAGTAAGGTCTTATATTTGGCTGTAATCTGGCATTTAATTGTAGCTTTTTGTTTAATTAAAGTTACCCTAATAACTGCTTTTTGAGCTAACCAGGTTGTGCAGGCGGCAACCGAGTCATGTTTGTTTAGCCTAAAATACTGAGGGCCATTAAAACACAATGAAGACTGACGCATGGGCCTCTAGTTATCAAGCCGTCAACCGCAAATATGCTGGAACTCCGCAGCGTATTTGTTGCGAGGCTGATTCGCTGTAGTTATCAAGCCCTACAGCCCGGCAAAAGTAGAATATAGTGATGTAACATACGATCCGCCGGACTCAGTCCGACACAGATCGATGGTTACGTCACTACAGATGTTCCGAATGCAAGTTCGGCACTATTCCGGGCCAGCGTACCTGGTTTTCAATCCGCCGCCCTGGAGGCGGCGGATCCCATAGGAATCAATGGGAGTCTGACAGCAGAAAAAGCTCATGTTCGCTGCTGCCCGATATCCCATTGATTCCTATGGGAAGTGTCTGCACCTAACACCCTAACATGTACCCCGAGTCTAAACACCCCTAATCTGTCCCCCCTACACCGCCGCCGCCTACTTTATACTTATTAACCCCGACACCGCCGCCACTATAATAAATATATGAACCCCTAAACCGCCGCTCCCGGACCCCTCTGCCACCTACATTATACCTATTAACCCCTAATCTGCCGCCCCCTATACCGCAGCCACCTACATAAAGTTATTAACCCTTATCCTGCCGATTCCGGACCACGCCTCAAATAAATTAATTGTTTATCCCCTAAACCGCCGCACCCGGAGCCCTCTGCCACCTACATTACATTTATTAACCCCTATCCTGCCCCCTACACCGCTGCCACCTACATTACATTGATTAACCCCTAATCTACCCCCCTACACCACCGCCACTTTATTAAATGAATTAAACCCTAAACCTAAGTCTAACCCTAACACCCCCCTAACTTAAATATTATTTAAATGAATCTAAATAAATATTCCTATAATTAAATAAATTAATCCTATTTAAAACTAAATACTTACCTATAAAATAAACCCTAAGATAGCTACAATATAATTAATAATTACATTATAGCTATTTTAGGGTTTATTTTTATTTTACAGGCAACTTTGTATTTATTTTAACTAGGTACAATAGCTATTAAATAGTTATTAACTATTTAATAGCTACCTAGCTAAAATAACTACAAATATACCTGTAAAATAAATCCTAACCTAAGTTACAATTACACCTAACACTACACTATCATTAAATAAATAAAATTAATTAACTACAATTACCTAACATTAAATAAAATTAACTAAAAATAACTAAAGTACAAAAAAAAACAACCTCCAAATTACAGAAAATAAAAACAAATTAAAATAATTTTAAACTAATTACACCTAATCTAAGCCCCCTAATAAATTAAAAAAGCCCCCCAAAATAATAAAATTCCCTACCCTAAACTAAATAACAAATAGCCTTTAAAAGGGCTTTTTGTGGGGCATTGCCCCAAAGTAATCAGCTCTTTTACCTGTAAAAAAAAGAAATACAACCACCCCCCCAACATTAAAACCCACCACCCACACACCCCTACTATAAAACCCACCCGACCCCCCCTTAAAAAAACCTAACACTACCCCCTTGAAGATCACCCTACCTTGAGCCATCTTCACCCAGCCGGGCACAAGCGGTCATCCGATCCGTCCAGAAGTCTTCATCGAATCCGGGCAGAAGAGGTCCTCCAAGCGGCAGATGTCCTCATCCAAGCGGCATCTTCTATCTTCAATCAACCGGAGCGGAGCCATCTTGAATCCAGCCGACGCGGAGCCATCCTCTTCTTCCGATGTCCTAACACTGAATGAAGGTTCCTTTAAATGACGTCATCCAAGATGGCGTCCCTCGAATTCCGATTGGCTGATAGGATTCTATCAGCCAATCGGAATTAAGGTAGGAAAAATCCTATTGGCTGATTGTTTTTAAAAACCTGGTTGTTTGGCCTAAATATTGGATCTTACAATTGCACTGTAGAAGGTAAATGACGTTAGTAGTTTTGCATGTTATGAAATGTTTAATAATAAATGTTTGTCCTGTAGTGGATGGAGTAAATTACCCTTTTTGTGTAGTTACAACCCTTACACCGACCACAGGTGTAGAAGCCTTGTAGGTTCGCGATGGATAAAGGAATTTTTGGGGTCATCCCTTTAATTAATGAAGGTGCTAATTTCTGTTTAAAATTGTGGCCTTTTCGAAATGTAATTTGTGGTTTGGAGGGAATAATTTTATCTAATACTTCATCACTACTACTACTATCTATCAAAAAGATACTATTAGCTATATTTCACCAGAACCCAGATCCAAATTTAAAAATCCATCTAACTTTTATCCTAGTCATTGTAAGGGATCTAGCATAGATGTTTTTGGTAAGTTAATCCTTAAGGACATAGAAAATATAAAACAACAACCTAAGTTTCATAATTTAACTAAATCTGAATCTGTAACCTTAAAACATCTCAATAAAATAGAGAAAAAGCATGAAGATCACGGTGTACCCCTACATTGTAATTCCTGTCAAGATTTCAACAAAAATAATTTCCTCTGGTTGGGTATAGAAAGAGTGTCTACCCACTGGAGGGGGGGGGGGGAAGCTGGAAAAAGAACTAGACAGAAGGGAACTTTGGTGGATTTACACTATGAGAACCTACAACCAATGGGGTCTAAACAAGGACATTAGGATAGCAGCTTTTATCTAATATATCAATTATATCACTATTAATTTAATACACTATTTTTGACACATTATTAAATTAATGCTACACTTATAAACTATTAGGTACATTTAGGTATCTCATCAACACTTCACACATACCATTCACACTTATGTTATATTTTAGGATTAAACTAATATTTAAGACATCACATTCACATTTAAGATATCACACTTTTATTTTTTATTCATTTCTTTTTATTCATTTCATTATTAATAATAATGTATTAGTATAGGGACTTTCTATAGTAAATAAGCACAATTACATTTTCACTATTCAAATGTTGCACATATCTATTTATTTTTATTATTTCTTATGTTAGAGACAATTTTTGAAATTTCCTTAAACAAAATATTTATTTATAATCATGTTACTAGATTTGTGGGCTCTCACCATGAAATTTCCTTAAACAAAATATTTATTTATAATCATGCTACTAGATTTGTGGGCTCTCACCATGATTCATATAAATGCACATAAATGTATTCTTTCCTGCTATGGAAGTTACATATGGCTATTTCATTTGTTTGGGTAGGCACAACCATCTTAATCTTTTGATATTTTGTTTTTATGTATTGACCCTTTAATTAGGAGACATATAAGTTGTAATTTTTTCACATTATTATAGTTAGTGCCACTGACTATATATATTGTTTTTTCCCAAATCAGGTATTCATCTTTATATGGTCCCACAATGAATGTAATCTAGACGTATAATACCTCTATATATATATTCGGGACACTCCCTCTATTAGTACACAGAACTTTGACTCTTCTGGATTGATGCTTTCACCCTTGGATTACAGCCGTCCTCTGATTGGACAAGAAAAGCACATGACCGCAGACCAGACCTGAAAATGAACTGTTACACAATGGACTACTCGATTGAGGACTTTATACTACTGTCTGTTCATTGGTCTAAATATCCAAGAAGTGTTTTGATTGGTTAATAACGTATCAATACTAAACTAAGCCTCTATTTTTAAAGTTTGATGGTTTTTTAATGATTTTCTTTAAAATATATTTTTCTTCATCTTTTATTTTCAGGAATAGTTTACTATTGATGCATATATATAGTATTAAACATTTTATGAAGTTCTGTGAGTCCAATTTCCTGTGCTCAACAGGAAATTGGAACTAATTGTTCACCTGTATATAAACCAGCCTTGTAGCCACAGCAAACACACTCAATACTTGGTTTTACTTACCTGTTTTACTTATTTTAATGTATGCTCTTGATAAAGACGTGTAATACGTTGAAACGCGTTGAGAAAATAAAACCTTTTATCCTTTGTTGAAAGATTGTCAAGATCTTGTTTTGCTGTGCTGAGCTGGAATCTCCTTATTTATGGAGTAAGTTACTACATTTTTTTCAATTATACACTGGATACTTTTGTCATTTGGGTCTCTATTCATTTATAGTCCACTTTTGGATAAACCTGAAAATTCAGTATTTGATTCCAGGAACCTGTGGACTCTTGCCATCTGACGCTACGTTCCCTTTCAGCTGTAAAGATTCATCTTATGGAGTGAGTATACTGCACCCATATTAATTGGCTTCAATATATGCATTAAGCCTTTTTTACTCTTCACTTACTAGAGAAAATCATTCAATAGACCAGCGCCATCTACTACTACTATCTATACACAGTCACAAGGGAGAGACTGCAAGAAGGCTGCGGTCTGACCTAAAGGAGAGTATCAGTTCTTAGTTCATTTGTACAGAATATTGTGTGTTTTTTTCCATCTTGCACCTCTGTATATTGTTTTCCTTTTTCTAAGAAGGAGCGTCTGTTACATAACTTGGACGTGGTCCGTGCCTTAAAGTTTTACTTACAGGCAACTAAGGATTTCCTTCAATCATCTTCTTTGTTCATTGTTTATTCTGGAAAGCGTAGGGGTCAGAAAGCTACGGCTACCTCTCTTTCTTTTTGGCTGAGAAGTATCATCCTCCTGGCATATGAGACTGCTGGACAGCAGCCTCCTGAAAGAATTACGGCTCATTCTACTAGGGCTGTGGCTTCCACATGGGCCTTTAAAAAACTATGCTTCTGTTGAACAGATTTGTAAGGCTGCGACTTGGTCGTCCCTTCACACTTTTTCCAAATTTTACAAATTTGATACTTTTGCTTCTTCTGAGGCTATTTTTGGGAGAAAGGTTCTTCAAGCAGTGGTGCCTTCTGTTTAGGTTCTGTGTTGTCCCTCCCTTTCATCCGTTTCCTGTTGCTTTGGTATTGGTTTCCCACAAGTAAGGATGAAATCCGTGGACTCGTCATATCTTTGTAAAAGAAAAGTAAATTTATGCTTACCTGATAAATTACTTTATTTTACGATATGACGAGTCCACGGCCCACCCTGTTCTTTTAAGACAGTTTTTCTTTATATTTTTTGTAAACTTCAGTCACCTCTGCACCTTTTAGCTTTTCCTTTCTCTTCCTATACCTTCGGCCGAATGACTGAGGGTGGAGGGGAAGGGAGGGGCTATATATACAGCTCTGCTGTAGTGCACTTCGCCACTTCCTGTTAGTAGGAGGTTAATATCACACAAGTAAGGATGAAATCCGTGGACTCGTCATATCGTAAAAGAAATTAATTTAACAGGTAAGCATAAATTTACTTTTTCTAATTTAATTCCGAATCTAAGGGACGCCATCTTGGATGACGTCACTTAAAGGTACCTTCATTCAGCTTTAGTCGTCGGATGAAGAGTATGCTCCACGTCAGATGTCTTGAAGATGGACCCGCTCCACGCCGGATGGATGAAGATAGAAGATGCCGCCTGGATAAAGACTTCTGCCCGTCTGGGGGTTAGTGTTAGGTTTTTTTAAGGGTGTATTGGGTGGGTTTTATTTGTAGGTTAGGGTTTGGGCGGCAAAAGAGCTAACTGCCCTTTTAAGGGCAATGCCCATCCAAATGCCCTTTTCAGGGCAATGGGGAGCTTAGGTTTTTTTAGATAGTATTTTATTTGGGGGGTTGGTTGTGTGGGTGGTAGGTTTTACTGTTGGGGGGGTTGTTTGTATTTTTTTTTACAGGTAAAAGAGCTGATTACTTTGGGGCAATGCCCCGCAAAAAGGCCCTTTTAAGGGCTATTGGTAGTTTAGTTTAGGCTAGGGTTTTTTTTTATTTTGGGGGGGCTTTTTAATTTTAATAGGGCTATTAGATTAGGTGTAATTAGTTTAAATATCTGTAATTTGTTTATTATTTTCTGTAATTTAGTGGGGGGTTTTGTACTTTAGCTAATTTAATTTAATTTAGGTAATTGTATTTAATTTAGTTTATTTAATTATATTGTAGTGTTAGGTGTTAGTGTAACTTAGGTTAGGTTTTATTTTACAGGTACTTTTGTATTTATTTTAGCTAGGTAGTTATTAAATAGTTAATAACTATTCTACCTAGTTAAAATAAATACAAACTTGCCTGTAAAATAAAAATAAACCCTAAGATAGCTACAATGTAACTATTAGTTATATTGTAGCTAGCTTAGGGTTTATTTTATAGGTAAGTATTTAGTTTTAAATAGGAATAATGTAGTTAATGATAGGAATATTTATTTAGATTTATTGAAATTATATTTATGTCAGTGGGTGTTAGGTTTAGGGTTAGACTTAGGTTTAGGTGTTAATAACTTTAATATAGTGGCGGTGACGTTGGGGGCGGCAGATTAGGGGTTAATAAATGTAGGTAGGTTGCGGCAACATTGGGGGCGGCAGATTAGGGGTTAATAAATATAATGTAAGTGGCGGCGATGTTGGGCGCAGCAGATTAGGGGTTCATAAGTATAATGTAGGTGTCGGCGGTGTCCGGAGCGGCAGATTAGGGGTTAATAATATAATGTAGGTGTCGGCGATGTCGGGGGCGGCAGATTAGGGGCTAATAAGTGTAAGATTAAGGGTGTTTAGACTCGGGGTTCATGTTAGGGTGTTAGGTGTAAACATAAAATGTATTTCCCCATAGGAATCAATGGGGCTGCGTTACTGAGATTTACGCTGCTTTTTTGCAGGTGTTAGACTTTTTTTCAGCCGGCTCTCCCCGTTGATTCCTATGGGGAAATCGTGCACAAGCACGTTACACCAGCTCACCACTGACTTAAGCAGCGCTGGTATTAAAGTGAGATTTGGAGCAAAATTTTGCTCAGCGCTCACTTCTTGTCTTTTAACGACGGGTTTCTGAAAACTCGTAATACCAGCGCTGCATGTAAGTGAGCGGTGAGAAAAAACTGCTCATTAGCACCGCATAGCCTCTAACGCAAAACTCGTAATTTAGCCGTTTGAGATTACAATACAACATTTTAAATAAAGTCTAGTAAAACACCTTTGCAATAAACTTTCATTATTTTGCACCCTTTTCTGTAATTAGACTTTGAAGTTTTTTTCTAATTCCAAGAATTGAAAGTGAACATGCACTATCTGTTCCCAGTTGGCTTCAGTAACGGTTATTAAATAATGAACTGCAAAACAGTCATTGTTAACAGAATGACAGTGTTTAGCTTTTTCTACTCCTGTAACAAGTTCAGATTGTCTTCTCCAAATAAGACAATTGTAAAATATGTACTGTACACTGTGCTGATATCTTCATCTATAATAAAGGGACAGAAAAGGCTTGTAATTACAAGCACCTAGATTACGAGTTATGCGAGCTATAGGTAAATTAATAAACGCAACAAAAGTTGCGTTATTTAACCCCCTATAGTGCAGCCATTACAAGTTTTTGAATACCCAGCTTGTGCGTGCGATATGGGGTTTTTAAGCTCCATACCGCACACAAAACAAGCGCTGTTTTGATGTGCTTGTGCACGCTTTCCCCATAGACATCAATAGGGAGGTCAGAAAAAAGACTAACACCTGCGATCGCGGAAAGAAAAGCTCTGTAACGCAGCCTCATTGAAGTCTATGGGGAAAAGAAAAGTTACGTTTAAACCTAACACCCTAACATAAACCCCACGTCTAAACACCCCTAATCTGCTGCCCCTGACATCGCCAACACCTACTTAATGTTATTAACCCCTAATCTGCCGCTCCCGATATTGCCATAACCTAAATAAAGATATTAACCCCTAATCTCCCGCTCCCGATATCGCCGCCACCTAAATAAAGCTATTAACCCCTAATCTGCTGCTCCCGATATCGCCGCCACCTAAATAAAGTTATTAACCCCTATTCCGCCGCATCCCAACATTGCCACCACTATATTAAAGTTATTAACACCTATTCTGCCGCTCCCCAACATCGCTGCAACTAAATAAAGTTATTAAGCCCTATTCCGCTGCACCCCAACATTGCTGCCACTATATTAAAGTTATTATCACCTATTTTGCCGCTCCCCAACATCGCCGCAACTAAATAAGGTTTTTAAGCCCTAAACCTCTGGCCTCCCACATCACTATCACTAAATAAACCTATTAACCCCTAAACTGCCAGCCCCCCACATCGCAACAACTAAAATTAAGCTATATTAACCCCTAAACCGAAACTAACCCTAACACCCCCTAAATTTAACATAATTTAAATAGAGCTAAATTAAAGTTACAATTATTAACTAAATAATACCTAGGCATTGCCCTAAGTTAAACAGCTCCTTTGCTACAAAAGAAAATAAAACATCCCCTAACAGTTACAAACACCCACCCCCCAAACTACCAAGGGCCCTTAAAAGGGCCGTTTGTAGGGCATTGCCCTAAAGTTAACAGCTCTTTTGCTACAAAAACACACACCCCTAACAGTATACAAACCCCCACCCCCCTAACCCACAAAATAAAAAGAAAGTAAAACCTAATCTACCCATTGCCCTGAAAAGGGCATTTGTATGGGCATTGCCCTTAAAAGGACATTTAGCTCTTTTGCTACCCAAGCCCTAATCTAAAAATAAAAACCCACCCCAAAACGAAAAAATACATTACACAAAATAACAAACAAATCATCCAATAGAATGAGAGCTGTTTAAATCCTATTGGTTGATTTGAACAGCCAATAGGTTTTTAGCAGCTCTAATTCCTATTGGCTGATTCAAAATGTTCAGCCAATAGGAATGCAAAGGACGCCATCTTGAATCGCATACCTTGCATTGAAGATTCAGTGTATGGCGGCGACTGTATGAGGAGGATGCTCTGTGCCGGATGTCTTCAGGATGGACCCGCTCCGGTGGAATCAATAGAAGATGCCGCCTGGATAAAGATTGAAGAGGCCGCCTGGATGAAGACTTCTCGCCGTTTAGATTCCCGCCACCTGAATGAAGATCGTTCAAGCGGGACTTCAAAAACTGTAAGTGGATCTTTGGGGGGGGGGGTTAAGGTTTTTTTGGGTGGGTTTTTATTTTAGATTAGGGTTTGGGCATGTAAAAGTGCTAAATGACCTTTTAAGGGCAACGCCCATCCAAATTACCTTTTCAGCTTAGCTTTTTGTTAGAGTTAGGTTTTTTATTTTGGGGGGTTGGTTGGGTGGTGGGTTTTACTGTTGGGAGGTTTTGTATTTTTTTTACAGGTAAAAGAGCTGTTTAACTTAGGGCAATGCCCTACAAAAGGCCCTTTTAATGGCTATTGGTAGTTTAATGTAGGCTAGGGTTTTTTTTTATTTTGGGTGGGCTTTTTATTTTGATAGAGCTATTAGATTAGGTGTAATTCTTTTTCATTTTTGATAATTTTGTTTGTTATTTTTCATACTTTAGTGTTTGTTATTTTTTGTAATTTAGTCTTTTTTATTTTTTGTATTTAGATCATTTGTAATTTTTAGAGTAGTGTTAGGATTTTTTTTTATGTGTAGTTTAGTTTCATTTAATTGGTAGTTAGTTTAATTTTAGTTTAACAGTTATATTAGTTTAATTGTTAGTTTAAACTTAGTTTTTTTAATTTAATTTAAGCTAGATAATTGTAATTTTTATCTAAAGTTAGGGGGGGCGTTAGGTTTAGGGGTTACTAGTTTAAGTTAATTTATTGCTATGTGGGGGGCTACAAACACCCACCCCCCAAACTACCAAGGGCCCTTAAAAGGGCCTTTTGTAGGGCATTGCCCTAAAGTTAACAGCTCTTTTGCTACAAAAACACACACCCCTAACAGTATACAAACCCCCACCCCCCAAACCCACAAAATAAAAAGAAAGTAAAACCTAATTTACCAATTGCCCTGAAAAGGGCATTTGTATGGGCATTGCCCTTAAAAGGACATTTAGCTCTTTTGCTACCCAAGCCCTAATCTAAAAATAAAAACCCACCCCAAAACGAAAAAATACATTACACAAAATAACAAACAAATCATCCAATAGAATGAGAGCTGTTTAAATCCTATTGGCTGATTTGAACAGCCAATAGGTTTTTAGCAGCTCTAATTCCTATTGGCTGATTCAAAATGTTCAGCCAATAGGAATGCAAGGGACGCCATCTTGAATCGCATACCTTGTATTGAAGATTCAGTGTACGGCGGCGACTGTATGAAGAGGATGCTCCATGCCGGATGTCTTCAGGATGGACCCGCTCCGGTGGAATCAATAGAAGATGCCGCCTGGATGAAGATTGAAGAGGCCGCCTGGATGAAGACTTCTCGCCGTTTAGATGAGGACTTTTCCGCCGGGATGAAGATTGAAGAGGCCACCTGGATGAAGACTTCCTGCCACCTGAATGAAGATCGTTCAAGTGGGACTTCAAAAACTGTAAGTGGATCTTTGGGGGGGGGGGTTTAAGGTTTTTTTGGGTGGGTTTTTATTTTAGATTAGGGTTTGGGCATGTAAAAGTGCTAAATGACCTTTTAAGGGCAACGCCCATCCAAATTACCTTTTCAGCTTAGCTTTTTGTTAGAGTTAGGTTTTTTATTTTGGGGGGTTGGTTGGGTGGTGGGTTTTACTGTTGGGGGGTTTTGTATTTTTTTTTACAGGT
The DNA here is from genome assembly GCF_027579735.1 of Bombina bombina. Taxonomy (NCBI): domain Eukaryota; kingdom Metazoa; phylum Chordata; class Amphibia; order Anura; family Bombinatoridae; genus Bombina; species Bombina bombina. Next base: position 796,491,853 of record NC_069502.1, on the reverse strand, counting down.
AAAAGAGCTGTTTAACTTAGGGCAATGCCCTACAAAAGGCCCTTTTAATGGCTATTGGTAGTTTAATGTAGGCTAGGGTTTTTTTTTATTTTGGGTGGGCTTTTTATTTTGATAGGGCTATTAGATTAGGTGTAATTCTTTTTTATTTTTGATAATTTTGTTTGTTATTTTTCATACTTTAGTGTTTGTTATTTTTTGTAATTTAGTCTTTTTTATTTTTTGTATTTAGATCATTTGTAATTTTTAGAGTAGTGTTAGGATTTTTTTTTATGTGTAGTTTAGTTTAATTTAATTGGTAGTTAGTTTAATTTTAGTTTAACAGTTATATTAGTTTAATTGTTAGTTTAAACTTAGTTTTTTTAATTTAATTTAAGCTAGGTAAATTGTAATTTTTATCTAAAGTTAGGGGGGCGTTAGGTTTAGGGGTTACTAGTTTAAGTTAATTTATTGCTATGTGGGGGGCTTTTGGTTTAGGGGTCAATAATTTACTTTAGTATATTTTGTTGTGGGTGGCTTGCTGTTTAGGGGTTAATAGGTTTATTATAGTGGCAGTGGTGTAGGGCTTAATAACTTTAGTATAGTGGGGGCGATGTGGGAGGACGGCAGATTAGGGGTTTATACGTTTATTATCGTGGTGACAATGTCAGGGAGCGGCGGAATAGGGGTTAGTAAACATTTTTAGTGACGGCGATGTCAGGAGCGGCAGATTGGGGTTTAATAAGTTTAATATAGTGTTTGCGATGCGGGAGGGCCTCGGTTTAGGGGTTAATAGGTAGTTTATGGGTGTTAGTGTACTTTGTAGTAGTTTAGTTATGAGTTTTATTTTACAGATTTGTAGCGTAAAACTCATAACTACTGCTTTTAGATGGCGTTACGGATCTTGTCACTTTAGGCTGTAACGCCGTTTTTTTAGCCAGAACGCAAAACTCGTAATACCAGCGCTATGGGAATCCCATTAAAAAAGTCATTTTTTAAGAGTGCGGTTCTGACGTTGCGTTACAGGCTAAAAGGCTTGCGGTACACCTATACCGACAAGACTTGTAATGGCTGCATTGCTGTTTTAAGGATGAAAATACCATATTTTCAGCATTAAAAGATGAACGCACAGACTTGTAATTTAGCTGAATGTCAGGGTGCCAGGAATCAGACTGAGATGAGAAGTGCAAAAATAATCACACCTTTATTAATAGCAAAAAATAATAAAAATTCCACAAGTCAAATAACAAGCCAGGAGTAAAAACCAGAGCTGGTAGTCAGACGAGCTGAGTCAGGAGCCAAAGCGAATAGTCAGACGAGCCGGAATCAAGAACAAGGAAAACAGCAGAGTCAGGAACAAGCCAGGGATCAGGAACCAGGAAGGACGTCAGGCAGCCAGGTAATACACAGGAACTCTCACAAACAGGTCTGAGACAACGCAAAGGCAAAGCTTACTGAACAGAGGCCCTTTAAATAATAAGTGATGACATCACAATTCTGAGACTGCATCCTGTCTCACACGGATGATGCACACCAGTCTGGCCATAAAAGGAAGTGCAGGAAATGAGCAGCATCCCCCACAATGCACCATAGTCAGCAAGAGAGGTGAGTAAAATGACTGCCAGCAGCACATGGCAAACAAAAGAGGGAAAAAACCATGACAGTACCCTCCCCTCAACGACCCCTCCCCCGCGGGAGGACAAAAGGCTTATTGGGGAAATGGGCATGGAAGGCATGGAGGAGGGCGGGAGCATGAACATCAGAGGAGGGAACCCAAGAACGCTCCTCTGGACCATAGCCCCTCCAGTGAACCAAATACTGTACACGGCCCATGGACATACGAGAGTCAATAATGCTGCTGACCTCATACTCCTCATGGTTGTCAACAAAGATAGGACGGGGACGAGGCAGCACAGTGGTAAACCGACTACAAACCAATGGTTTCAAGAGGGAGACATGAAAAACATTGGAGATGCGCATAGCAGGAGGAAGGTCAAGAGCGTAGGCCACAGGATTAACCCGTCGGAGTATTCGAAAAGGACCAACATAATGGGGAGCCAATTTATTGGAAGGCACATGAAGGTTCAAGTTGCGGGAGGACAGCCAAACTCTCTCACCAACCTGGTAGGAAGGTGCGGGCAGACGCCTACGATCAGCCTGGAACTTTTGGCGCTGCATAGAAAGATGAAGGCAATCCTGAATCTGCACCCACGTGGAACGGAGTTGCCGGAGATGCTCCTCCAAAGCCGGAATACCCTGAGACATGAATGAATTGGGCAACAAGGATGGTTGAAACCCATAATTCGCCATGAACGGGGATAACTTGGAGAAAGCATTAATAGCACTATTACGAGCAAACTCTGCCCAAGGTAACAGTTCAGACCAATTATTGTGGTGATCTGAGACATAGCAACGGAGGAACTGTTCCAGAGCTTGATTAGACTGTTCCGCAGCCCCATTGGATTGAGGGTTATATGCCGAGGAGAAGGAAAGCTGGATCCCCATTTGAGCACAAAAGGAACGCCAAAATCTGGAGACAAACTGGCTACCCCGGTCCGACACTATCTCCTTGGGTAACCCATGTAAACGGAAGACCTCCCGGGCAAAAATTGAAGCAAGCTCCTGAGCGGTAGGCAGCTTCATCAAGGGAATGCAATGTGACATTTTAGAAAAACGGTCAACCACCATAAGGATAACAGTATTGCCATTGGAAACAGGGAGCTCGACAATGAAGTCCATGGAAAGATGTGTCCAAGCACGCTCACCATTAGCAATAGGTTGAAGAAGACCCACAGGAAGACGTCGAGAAATCTTATTCTGTGCACAAAATGAGCAGAAGGCAACATACGCAGCAACATCAGAACGAAGACCTGGCCACCAGAATTGTCGAGTGACAGACCAAATCATTTGGTTCTTGCCTGGGTGACCTGAGGCTTTAGGATAGTGGTAAGTGTGCAAAAGTTTAGTTCGAAGATTCTCAGGAACAAAACACTTACCACTAGGTTTCTCAGGAGGTGCATTGGTTTGTGCAGCCAAGATCTCCTCCCCCAAGGGAGAAGTCAAATTAGGACGTATGGTAGCCAAAATATGGTCAGGAGGTATAACAGGAGTAGGTACAGACTCCTCCTTGGACAGAGGTGTAAATTGTCAAGAGAGGGCATCAGCCCTAACATTCTTACTACCAGGCAGGTAGGAGACCACATAATTAAACCGAGACAAAAATAGCGCCCATCTGGCCTGTCGGGGCAACAAACGTTTTGCTTCAGATAGATAAGTTAAATTCTTGTGCTCAGTAAGAATGAGCACTGGCACGCTAGTACCCTTGAGAAGATGCCTCCATTCCTTGAGTGCCAAAATTATGGCCAGTAATTCCCTGTCGCCAATTTCATAATTGCACTCCGCTGGAGACAATTTCTTAGAGAAGAAACCACATGGATGCAAGGAACCATCAGGCGTAGGGCGTTGAGACAAGAGGGCACCTACTCCAGTCTCAGATGCATCGACCTCAAGAACGAAAGGAAGGACAGGGTTAGAATGAGCCAGAACTGGAGCGGCAGCAAAGGCAGTCTTAAGACTATCAAATGCCTTAATGGCAGTAGGTGACCAATGGAGTGGATCATTCTCTTTACGGGTCATGTCTGTGATAGGTTTGACCAAGGAAGAAAAGTTTTTAATAAACTTTCTATAGTAATTGGCGAACCCCAAAAAACGTTGAATAGACTGAAGACCAACTGGGCGAGGCCACTGCAGAACTGCAGATAACTTGTCAGGATGAATGGAGAACCCTGCAACGGAGATAACATAACCTAGGAAGGTTACTTGAGTCTGATGGAACTCACATTTCTTGAGTTTACAAAACAGGCCGTTCTCACTTAGTCTCTGAAGAACCCGTGTAACATCAGAACAATGAGCCTCAAGTGTGGGTGAGTGTATGAGGATGTCGTCTAAGTACACCACAACACACTGTTGCAACATATCTCGTAGGACATCATTAATAAATTCCTGAAAAACAGCAGGAGCATTACATAGGCCAAAGATACTCATAATGCCCGCTCCTGGTGTTAAATGCTGTTTTCCATTTGTGGCCCTCCTTAATCCTAACGAGATTGTACGCTCCTCTCAAATCAAGTTTAGTAAAGACCGTAGCTCCCTTGAGGTGGTCAAAGAGTTCCGTAATGAGCGGAATAGGGTAAGCATTCTTAATGGTAAGACGATTAAGACCCCTATAATCGATGCATGGTCTTAACTGGCCACCTTTTTTCTTCACAAAGAAGAAGCCAGCCCCTGCAGGAGAGCAGGATTTGCGGATGATCTCCTGCGACAGAGCATCGGCAACATACTCCTCCATAGCACAATTCTCTGCAACAGACAGAGGGTACACCCGGCCCCGAGGAGGAATGGCTCCGAGTTGCAAGTCTATGGCACAATCGTAAGACTGGTGGGGAGGCAACGTACCGGCACGCACCTTGTCAAAAACGTCTAGGAACTCTCGGTACTCCTCTGGCAATTGAAATACCGAAGAAGTTCACAAGACTTTAACTGGTTTCCAAAGACAAGTGGAAATACATTGCGGGGACCACAACAAAATTTCGGACCTGCGCCAGTCGAGACTGGGATTGTACTTTTGGAGCCAGGGATAACCCAGAACAACTGGAAAATGCGGAGAGCTTATCACCTGGAACTGGAGGGTTTCAAAATAGAGAGCCCCAACAGCCATGGACAACGGAGCAGTTTTGTGAGTAACGAGTGCGGGCTGAAGGGGCCTGCCATCAATGGCCTCAATAGCAAGCGGAACGGACCGAGGCAAAACAGGAATGGAGTGCTTCGATACAAAAGCACTGTCAATGAAATAGCCCGCAGCACCGGAGTCAACAAGAGCCTGAGTGACTATGGAGGAGTCCACCCAGGAAAGGACAACCGTGACCAAAGGTTTCTCCTTAAGCGGTTCCGGGGACGAGGATAAACCACCCAAGGTCTGCCCCCAACAGGACCTTAGGTGTGAGCATTTCCCGGCCATGTAGGACAAGACTTCAAAAGGTGGCCCTGTAACCCACAATAGAGGCAGAGCCCCTCCCTCCTCCTAAAGGCCCTCTCCGCTGTGGAGAGACGCGTGAATCCCAACTGCATCGGCTCAGCAGTACCTGGTGACTCGGGACCAGGAGGCATGGGAGGAGAGGGAGGCATGGGTGGGAATGAACATGTAGGAGACAATGGAATAGGAGGCTTCCGCAAGCGCTCCTTGAAAGAGGGCCTCTCTCTGAGTCTGATGTCAATTAGGATAAAAAAAGACACCAATACCTTGAGATCCTCAGGTAAATCTCTGGCAGCAACTTCGTCTTTAATCACATCAGAGAGCCCATGAAAGAAGGTGGCAACAAGGGCTTCATTGTTCCAACCTACCTCTGCAGCAAGCGTACGGAACTCAATAGCATACTGAGCAACAGATCTTGTACCTTGCTGAATGGACATGAGTCGTTTAGCAGCAGAGGAGGAGCGAGCCGGAACATCAAATACCCTTCGAAAGGAGGCCACAAATTCAGGGTAATTTGAAATCACAGGTTTATTAGTCTCCCACAAGGGATTAGCCCAGGCAAGAGCTGTGTCAGAGAGTAACGAGATGAGAAATCCCACCTTAGCTCTGTCAGAGGGAAACGCCTGAGGTAACATCTCAAAGTAAATGCCCACCTGGTTTAAAAACCCTCTGCACTGAATAGGATCGCCTCCATATTGCTGAGGTAGAGGTGCAGAACCGGACATGCTCCTGGTAGGCATAGGTGCAGCAGCGGAAACAGGAGCAGCCATAACTTGCGGGACACTTTGGTCCAAATGTACAGTGCGAGTCAGCAGGGTTTGCAGGGGTAGTGCAAATTGATCCTAGCGGTGATCCTGTACATCCATCCTGGAAATTATGGCAGGTAAAGGTGGATTATTAGCACCATCAGGATTCATGGCCTTTGCTTAATGTCAGGGTGCCAGGAATCAGACTGAGACGAGAAGTGCAAAAATAATCACACCTTTATTAATAGCAAAACATAATAAAAAGTCCACAAGTCAAATAACAAGCCAGGAGTCAAAACCAGAGCTGGTAGTCAGACGAGCCGAGTCAGGAGCCAAAGTGAATAGTCAGACGAGCCGGAATCAGGAACAAAGAAAACAGCAGAGTCAGGAACAAGTCAGGGATCAGGAACCAGGAAGGACGTCAGGCAGCCAGGTAATACACAGGAACTCTCACAAACAGGTTTGAGACAACGCAGAGGCAAAACATACTGAACAGAGGCCCTTTAAATAATAAGTGATGACATCACAATTCTGAGACTGCATCCTGTCTCACACGGATGATGCACACCAGTCTGGCCATGAAAGGAAGTGCAGGAAATGAGCAGCATCCCCCCACAATGCACCATAGTCAGCAAGAGAGGTGAGTAAAATGGCTGCCAGCAGCACATGGCAAACAAAACAGGGAAAACACCCTGACACTGAAGGTGTTTTATGCCCCTTTAAAGGGACATAAAACCCAAAATGTTTAATTCAGGTTTCAAATACAACATACAGTTATAAACAACTTTTCACTTTTACTTCTAGTAACTGCAAAATGTCCCTCAGCACTGTCCTGTGGTAGGTCTGATTCCTGCTAGCTATGTCCTGTGGTGGGTTCTGCTGTGGGTTCTGCTGGCTGTGACCTGCTGTGAGTCCTGCAGTGGCCTGTGGTGGGTCCTGCTGGCTGTGGGTCCTGCTGTGGCCTGTGTTGGGTTCTGCTGGCTGTGGGTCCTGCTGTTGCCTGTGGTGGGTTCTGCTGGCTGTGGGTCCTGCTGTGGCCTGTGGTGGGTCCTGCTGGCTGTGGGTCCTGCTTTCCTCTCTCTATTTGACTCCTTGGTTTAAATTGATTGCTCCATCTGTATATATGTGTATATATATATATATATATATATATATATATATATATATATATATATATATATATACACACACTCTGCATATCCACATCTCCGGACCAATAAAGAAGAAAGGAAAAAAAGTTAAAAAAATATCACAAACTTTATTTTGGAAAAAGCGTTAAAATCTTTTGCATGTAAAAACATGAAAAATTCAGTTACAAGCCTGTAACCAAGTACAAACAACAACAGCCAAACATGTTTTGGGCCTAATGTCTGCCCTTGTTCACTGGCATAACTTGTGTTGTACCTGAGAGCTCTATTTAAAAGCAAAGTTAATTGATAATTACATGCACCTGTTACATAATTTAACCCCTGACCTTGACTTTGGTCAAGGCAAATATTTCTTTTTTATACCATGTTATGGCTAGAAAAATATAAAATACAACTTTCAAAATTGATATAAATACTGTAATTGAAGTAGAATAAAAATTGTATGCTACCCTGAGTTTTAAATGTTTAGAAATGTAAACTCTTATGTATCATAATACGATTTCAATTGATATTTGTCAGTATATGGCAGGGTTATAATACAATATATTTAATAATTATTCTTTAAAACAAACCCCCAATAAAATGCATATACAAAACAATTTATTAATGTAAATTCCTAAATTCTTTATATTAGTTAAAATTTATAGACACATTATTTTCTATAGAATTATATCTATAGGAACCAGATTATGAATCAAACTATACAAATATATCTTTAGAATTAACCTTATTGACAATTGAATTGCATTACATTACCACTATGAAATACCACAATATGAGTCACCAACTTAAGAGTGCCTAGTTAAACGATATAACAAGATGCTTTAGCAGCCAATTTCTCTGAGCTGAAATAAACTCTTTTTAGCTACAATTAAGGCAAGTTCTAAAATATAATATAGTTACCAATAACTTAATGCACAGTTGACAGATTTACTTACAATAATGGGCCTGACTAAGAAATATGCAACACAAAGGATATTTATCTAGCAAATAAATTAATTACTTAGCATACAAGAGTGACTAGTTAAGACTACACAGGACTATGAATGCAAGCTAAAATACAAAGTGCCCTTTTAAAATTTCTAACTGCAATTTAGTTATAGTTACCAAATACCTTTGATTTAAATATTATATATATATATATATATATATATATATATATATATTTATCAATCGTGTATACTTCACCAAAATAACCAAATAAAAAATTCAGCTTCCAGAATTTCTTATTTCACCTCATATGAAATATGGGTATTGCAATATGGATAATAAAAAGGTAGCCCAGTTTTGCTTATAGTGACTGGATTCCAACGCAGCAAGTTATCAGTAAAAAATTCACAAATAGTCAGCCAGCCAGCCAGCCAGTCCTATCCTTTTGCATTCCATCTTCTTTTAATCATCAGTAAAACAATATGATAGGCCCTTCGGAAGCTTATCTGTGATTTGCACTTGCGGAGCTTGTCCCTGATTCACTCTTGGATCTCAACATCTCATAGGTTATTTTGGGAAACGCCTCTCTGAGCATCCAAATGCCTTTTGGCTGTAATACCTTTTTGATCTATAGATGGCAGCCGACATCCAGGAATGCAGCCCCACCATCAAATATTTCTAACAGTCTAATTATTTAACCTTAAAATGTTTATCCAACAAGGGGCGGAGCTTGGCCACGCAGTGAGATGGCCGCCACATAGAATAGCTCCTAGGCCCTGATCTCCCAGCCCAATGATACACTAGCACAGAACGGGGGAATAAATACAGATAAAAGTGCTAATAAGCACAGCAGGCGAGAGGGCACACAAAGAAACAGATCCGGAGCCTCTATCACATTGCCAATAGGCCTGGCACGGAAGACAGCCTAACCCGCGAGATCGCCTACTGAGCAGAGGCGGCACTTGACTGCAGAGCAAGTAGGGGGAACAAACGGAGGAGATTCCAGATAATGGCCACTGCGCCGGAGCAATAGACAGAGCTAAGCGGGCAGTCAAGGACGTCTCACACTCCATCACAGCTTAGAGAGGTAAAGACAAGCCACCATAAAAGAGTAGAAGGGTGAGGAAAATCAGCCAAAGCACGCAAAGGGAGACAGGGGGAAAAAGTGAACCGGCCACGAAAGTAAATCACAATAAGCACAGTACAGATAGATCCTGGCACAGGGGAGCTGCTTATAAAGCTTCCACAGGCATAACAACTAGGCCAAAGAAACATTGCAGTCCCAAATAACGGGGCCGAATTACAAGACACACATACTGCGTCAGAGGGGGGGGGAAAGAATAATAAAAAATACAAAGCCACCTTCACAAGCCAAGCGCCTCTGGCGCACATAAAAAAAGGGACAAAAAAAAAGCACTGGTTTTGAGAAGCGTGGGAGAAATTAACCTCCATATACTGCATATAGCTGCACAGCAGGCATGCATGCAGAAAAAAGATACTACGCACCTCAACATACAGGGTAGAAGCAAAAGAGAAAAGCAGCCCTCCTGAGAGGAATGCCAGCTAAAAAATCTCAAAAAGTGGATGCGCAGCCTAAACCAACAATGTTAAGCCAGTATCTAAAAACAACAGAGGGGCCAATGCACGCAAAAGGAGATACTACACGAGACATATCAACCACAACAGAGACAGTTACCAACTCACCCTCTGTCCCCATACCCCCTATACAATCTTTAGAAATTACAAGAGAGGATTTAAAGCTCTTGGCTTCAAAAGAGGACATAAACACGGCCATGGCAGATATGAAAAACATGTTCCAGGAAATGAAAAGAGACACAAGGCGTATAGATCAGAAAGTAGGTACGCTGGAGGAGAGCCACAACACAACTACTCAAGATGTACATCATCTGTCACAGCTTATGTATAACCAAGAGGAAACTATTCAGAACCTCCTTGAAAAAATAGAAGACCTCGACAACAGAGGTCGCAGAAACAATCTCCGCATCAGAGGAGTCCCAGAGAGCATTTTACCAAATGCGCTTTCAGGATATCTGCAAGACCTATACAGGACAATCAAAGGAAACAACACTTCTCCGGACATTGTTATGGAAAGGGCGCACAGAGCCTTAAGAGCTAAACCTTCGTCCAAAGCACCACCGAGAGATGTTATAGTGAAGTTCTTGAACCAACAGGACAAGGAGGAGATACTGCGGCAATCTCAACAAAAATCCCAGCTTACCCATGCGGAAATACCAATAAAAATATTTGCAGATCTCAGCTCCACGACACTTCAAAAGAGAAGAGAACTACAATTTGTCACTTCAGTGCTACGGTTGGAAAAAATACCCTATAGATGGGGTTTCCAAGTCAGCATAACTGCCACGAGAGGAGAGTACTCTGCGTTCAATATTAATATGTGGCACTGTTTGCACTATTGCATGTATAGAAACAATTATATGAGAGACTCACTTTGGTATGTTTTGCATCATGTGTTAAACAAAATGATACCTACAACATGCACGGGCACGCACACTAAAATAATGCAGCTTACCACTGCAAATAAAGACCTCATAACTACTCCACCCCCCAAAGAGGGGCACAAACAGATTTATAAAACACGATCAACTGGATATATACACTGACACACGCTGAGACGTTAAAAATTAAATAGACATCAGGAAGATGGGCCAGGGAACTAATTTACAAGACCACCCACAACTACTGACTAATCTCGCCTGCAGATACACATGACAACTTGGATAGCACAACACTCTAAGGCATACTCTACCTTTTATAGACAACACATAACGCCTCACGACATTAGTGCAAATACTACTGGCACAAATATAGGGGGAATAGCAGTTTATCATCAAACCACATGCTAACAGATAAGTTACCACACTATGACGCATGGGGAAATATTATAAACTAAAATACACACCCGTCACCTAATGAATATTTACTACAAATGCATCGGGCTGGGGGTAAGGGATACTACCCTCAATTATTGTATTCGACTTCTGTACACTTCTTCAGAAAGTTGGGGACATTAGACTACTTGCTATATAGGTACACTAGTGGGAGTGTACAGACGTGGGTTGCCGCCACACCAACTCTAAATATAACTGCCTTAGCAATCACAGATAACCTATATCACCGCACACCTACTTCCCCCTCTTACCCTCCCCTTCCCCATTGACCTAAATACCCAAGTAAACAGGTTTGTACGAATTTACAAAAGCATTGTTATCTACAATGCCTGGCCAGGGCGCTACATTCCGCTTGCATAAGATACGTCTTATAACCATCAACGCCAAGGGCCTTAATAGCCCGGAGAAATGCTCCATAGCATTTAAGGATTTACATAGACAGGAGGGGGATATAATTTTCGTCCAGGAGACGCATTTTAAGAAAGGTAGAGAACCTAAACTAATACATGCTAGATACCAGAGGGCATATTTGTCCTCAGGGTCGACCAAGACAGGAGGAGTGGACATTTTGATTAAAAACACACTTCAATTTCAACCAACACATGTGGAAAAAGATAAAGAGGGAAGGTATATACTTGTAACAGGCCTGTTATATAATAGATTAATAATGCTAGTAAACGTTTATATGCCTAATCAGCAGCAACACAAAGCATTGAGGGTAGTTGCACAAAAAATATTAGAACTAAGCAAGGGGACGGTAATTTTGGGTGGGGACTTCAACGAGCCACTAGACCCTACCATGGACACAACTAGCGGGCACCTCCAGCATGCCCAGGAGAGTAATTAAATCTATTAACTACCAATTGCAACAACTTATGGTCCATGACACATGGAGAACATCACATCCCAGAGATAAAGATTTTACATTCTATTCACACCCACATCAGTCATACTCTAGAATAGATTATATTATGACAGACCCCGCCACACTATCCCAGGTTTCTCACTCAGAGATACTGCCATGAACATGGTCGGACCACTCGCCGGTTCTTCGCGATTTCATATGGCCTGAGAAGCCAATACTCCCCTACATTTGGCGACTAGATGACTATCTCCTACAAAACCCCTTGCACAAATTGGAAATAGGCAGAGAGCTAAAAGATTATTTCAAACTTAACAACATAGGTCAGACCAAAGTACCACTGGTTTGAGAGGTCCACAAAGCAGTCATAAGAGGGGTCATGATAAAAATAAAAAACCAGCAGCGCAAACAGTGTAGACAATATTGCAACTCACTAAAAGTACAAATAGCATATTGGGAAACCGAACATAAAAAGAACATGGCGTCGGTCACTATCCTCAACTCACTTACACAAGCTAGAGAGGAACTTCATAATCTCCAACTAAAGGAGACACAGCTGAAGTCATTACACCTGCGACAACAATATTTTGAATTTGGTAATAAAACTCTCAAACGGAAACAATTTCAATCACATATTGCTCATATATATGATATAGAGAATAAAGGTAGCACACGTATTCAAAAGGCTGAACCTTTTATTAGAGCAACGTTTCGGGGCTCCTGCCCCTTTCTCAAGCTAATTTACAACTGACACACACACCCTTTTTAAAGGGTCCAACATAAAACAGGTGACCAATTACAGAGCAGGGGAGTGTCTAACAGGTACTTCACATCATCACATATCCTGTGGAAAAAGAAAAAAAGTCAACACATCATTTTAACCCTTTACACCCCTGAAAACAAGAATTGGACAACCTATTAAAAACAATTGCAGCAAGTCACCAACCATATAAACATTGTTGCATCAAGCACAAATACCTGAAGACACATTAAGTCCACTATATCTAATAGTGGTGTCTAATTTTTGTGTTATATGGGAATTATATCAATGGTAAAAGGTCGAACTCCCTGTTTAACCCCTTGGGGTGTAGAGTATTGAGGAGCCAAATCCATTTAGCTTCTCGATTCAGTAGGTCCCTCTGTCTATCCCCCCCTCTAAGTCTTTTGGGGGCACTGTCTATTATTAAATACCTAAGCTGATTAGCCTGGTGTCCCATTTCTGCAAAGTGTGCAGGAACTGGCAAGTGCCACATTTTAATATTACGTATGGTCGACTTATGTTGGCATATGCGGTCCCTTATCTTTTGGGTGGTCTCCCCAACGTATAGGAGCCCACAGGGACACTTAAGCGCATAGACAACATAAGTTGAGAGGCGACGGACAACACCCTTAAAGTATTACAGCTTGTCTCCCATGCACAAAAAAATGGGATACCCTTAACGCTCACCTCCACAGACGCCGAGAAGGCTTTCGACAGGGTAAATTGGTCCTTTTTAAGGGTCACCCTGTCAAAAATGGGCTTTAGCCAACTCTTTATAGAGATGATTTTTGCACTATATACTACACCGACCGCGAAAGTAAAAGTAAATGGCTGGCTGTCGCAAAGCTTCTCAATCACGAATGGAACGAGACAGGGCTGCCCTTTCTCCCCAATTTTATTTGCAATTTCCATAGAGATCCTGGCCCTCAAAATTCGTGGCTGCGCACAGATAATGGGTATCACATTAGACCACACAAAACATTAAATGGAAATGTATGCGGACGATGTCCTTCTAACACTCACAAACACAGAAACATCACTACCACAGGCCTTGTGGATTGGATTTTTAAAGAATTTGGTAAACACTCCAATTTTTTTCTTTTATTTCTAATCATTTGGCCATATGGTATGGAATTTATTGTGTGTTTGGGGTGATAAGAAGAAGAAGAGTGAAAAATAGTGTTCCCTGCTGTACTTTTTCTATGAGGTTCAATCTCCAAAGAGTGTGTATCAGTGTGTGATTTGAGTGTGACGTCCAAAAAGTTAAGACTGTCCACACTATCCATCATAGTGAATTTTAAGTTGAAATCATTGCTATTGGCGTAGTCAAGGAACCGGTGAACAAGAGAACCGTCCCCATCCCACACCAACAGCAAATCATCAATATATCTACCAAATTAGACAGTATTGTCATGGAAGGAATTGGTATCTCCAAAAACGTGGCACAGCTCCCAAAATCCCATATACAAATTTGCATAAATATATATATCATGGGGTTGAAAAACCCACTCGTCCAGTGGTCTGGGATGACTTTCAATTTCCTTGGGACGACTCAGAAAAAACATAAATTATGCTTACCTGATAATTTTATTTTCTTCCTAAATGGAAAGAGTCCACAGCTGCATTCATTACTTTTGGGAAAAAAGAACCTCGCCACCAGAAGGAGGCAAAGACACCCCAGCCAAAGGCTTAAATACTCCTCCCACTTCCCTCATTCCCCAGTCATTCTGCCGAGGAACAAGGAACAGTAGAAGAAATATCTGGGTGAAAAGGTGCTAGAAGAATAAAAAACGAAGACGCCCCACATAAAAAAGACGGGTGGGAAGGTGTGGACTCTTTCCATCGGAAGAAAAGAAAATTATCAGGTAAGCATAATTACTTTTGGAAAACAATACCCAAGCTATAGAGGACACTGAATGCCAAAAAGGGAGGGTACAATAGGTGGCCCATTCTGAGGGCACCAGGCCTGAAAACCACTACCCAACAAAAAAAACCTGCTTCGTCCAAAGCCGAGAAAAACAGAAAGGGAAAAGGCCCCAAGGACACTGACCAGCAGATAGCCCAGAAACCTAGGTAGAGACCGCAACATCAGACACAACTGAGCCAACAGTCCTCCGGAAGACACTGTCGCCCAACAGTCGGTCCCCCACCACACAACATTTACTAGCGAAGGGAACAGCCCCCGAAACTCCCAAAGGAATAAGGCACAGAAGAACCAAATGGGAAACGAAAGGTACCACAAACTACATAAAAGGAAAAACCCCCAATCAAACCAAGCTCACAAGACCTAAAAGGGTCCTGACAACAAGGGGAGGCAATGCCCAACCCAAAGAGAAACCACACAGTTTAGAACCGGTAGCAGAACAGAGAAAAGTTCTCCCAACATCCTGCAAAGGATTGGAGCAGCTAGCTAGCACTCGGTCAAGGCGCAAACAGCTGTAGCTGGTTTCAAAGAGCAAACCTTCACTTGCCAGGCAGCAAGTCAACCAGTGCCTAGGAACAATTGAAAACGGAGACCAAACATCATCTGAGCTCAGAACCCTGAGGAGTTCTGGCAAAATTACATGTAGCAGACCCAGACGAGGTAAACAGCTGAGTCAAGAACATGCAGCCATCCTCAGGATGACACAGAAGAAATGCTTGGTAGAAGCAGCTACCAACATGTTGAGTGCTAAACCTCCATTACAGAAGGCACATTTTAGGCAACCGAAACTGCCAGACCTACACATAGGTCTCAAAATAAAAAGGAGAGCCCAGAACCTCAACAAGGACCAATGTGCCCCCAAGATCCGAGAACAGCCGGGCCAGCCCAAGCATCGGCAGGTCTGAAACCAGGGGACCAGAAAAACCCCAGGCTCAAACAAGGATTGGAAAAAATGGCACATTACATTACAATAGAGCTCGGGTGCCAACCCGAAGTACCACATGGAGACCGTCGACAAGGCCGTAGACCTAGAGGTCTAGCAAAAAAGGCCCAACATAGATTTAAAGCAGAGACAGCAACTCTCCAAATGGACAGAACAATCCAGAGAGCATACCTCTCTCCGAATAGGTTAACCCATCTGCCCTAACCTCCTGAAGCCAGGAGAAGCCCTAAGATAGGGACCACACTTCCGAAAGAAGGATATAAGCCCCCCCCAAGACAAAGGACGGCTGGCAAATGGGCCGGAAGGACAGAGCACCTGCCCCTAGGACACAGTCGTAGGCTGAACCGAGAGAAACAAAACTCCAATGCCCTGACCTGGAAGGAATCTCCTGAAGATCTAACTGGCTAGCACACAGACAAGGTGCCATAGCTGCAGTGGTTCCACAGCAAACCCCTTTGCTTGCAGAGCAGTGAAGTCATCCCACTATTTCAGCAAGCCAACCAAGGGAAACCGACCATAGGCCAAAGGCAAGCCCAGGGGGGCATCGGCGCCCAGAAAAACCTGGTCTACTGAACCAGATCAACTAGCCCAACCAAAGGACACAGTCCGGTACAACCCGCAACAGGATCCACAAAGGAAATGCTGAGTGAAAAACTCATCCACCGGAAGAGCCAGAGTGAGGAGAGGTCAGAGCCCCCCAAATAAACAAGAACCCGGAAACTGAAATCCCCCATCTGATATAAAACCAGACCCCCGAGAGATACCATACAATGTCTAAAGTAAAATGGACCAGAAGATGAGACCACCCCTTGTCCAACGCTCTAAGGAGCTAAGGAAACAAAGACCGAAACAAGGTCACTAGAACCCTAGGCGCAACAGCCACCTACGACCAATAGCAAGGGGATACCTTGAGGACAAAGTCACTTGAACAAAGGCTAGCTTCCACATCACCCCTAAAAATCAGAGGAGAAGAAGAAGAAGGATGCGGAGCATCCCCCAGCTCCAGGGAGAAACCCGAAACAGAGCTCATGAAGACCACACTGTCCCTGTCCCTACAAAGGAACCAACTCCCGAAGGGAACCAGGTCCCCCTAAGGAACCGACAAAGTCCATAAGGTCTCAAGAAGAGGACCACAGCAGGAACAAGTCCAAGGACAATTCCAGAGCCTCAGAAGGCCAAACTGCTCAAACAGCGGTAAGGAGGCGCTATGCCCCCAATCCTCCCCAGAGAGGAAAGAAACTCTAGGCCCTGAGGAAATCGGAGCAAAGAGAGTGACGCATCAGATTGAGTGCTAAATAAGGACTGACACAATCCTTCCAGCCATACGGATCCTTTTAGAGTGTTTAGCTGAACTTGTAAAGAAAAACAAGAAGACGCACAAATAATAATGTGAGCACTCAGCGCCCCACCGGACCAGCCAGGCAGAACAGGCGCCACGTGTCTGAACAAACCACAGGACAGATGATCTGAATCCCAGCAGGACCAGCCGCAGCTGGGGTCATAACTGTCAAGTTGGCTAAATCCTCCCTCAGAGGGGAAGGTAAAACAGACAAACCTAGGACTAACGTGTCCCTTAACAAGCTTCCAAAGAAGCAACCAGAGAGAATCGATCCTAGAAGTTCCTGAAGGAAACACATAATCGAAAGTAAAAGACATCCTAAACGGATAAAAGAAAACATAAGGCAACCCGTAGGTTAACGCCCAGGAAGAAAACAGGCATACCCGCAGGACCAGCCAAACGGAACCCTAATCTTCCAACAAAAAACTGGGAAAGATCTCAATAAGCAGAAAATTTGGAAAATACGTCATCCCCTCATGTCTAATGAGGTGAGCCATTCAAAGTAGAATACTGCGGATTTCCGTATCCGTTAAGGATAGGATCCTCCAATAACTCAAAAACGTGTCTGAGTAAAATGCGAAGACGCGCTATTCTGTAACGAAAGGCGCAACACTCTGGGACAGCTACACCCGCAGGGAACTGTATAGGCCCACCCAAGGCCGGTAGACCTGGGAGACCGGGCACGAGCACAAACGCAAATAATCGTCTGGACTTTGCAGACGCATAATCATCAAAAATGTGAAAGCGAAAACAAGCTGCAACCTCCGGGGTGAACAAGCTGCCCTGTAAGGAGGGATAAACATAATCTGGGTTACCCGCATGTGTAGTAGTAGGGAGCGGTAGGGAACTCGCCTCTTGGAGGACAGAACCCCCAGAGGTGGCTGGCTCAGCAGACCCCTGATTCCCTGAGCCCGAGGAACAGGGCGCTCTATTACGGCATATCGAACATAACTGATTGACCTGTGTCAACGGGGCCAATTCGCATTCCTCAGAAGTCGAAGAATCTGAAATCCTCCTTAACTAGATAGAGAATATACTAATATGGACTAAGAAAAAACTTAAAGGGCACCTGACACCCACAATGGCTGGGGCACTCACCACCTCCTAGAACCAGACACAGCAGACTCTTATTTTTCAGTCGCCACACGGTCAGTAATGCGGAAATGGAAGACCAGAATGTAAACATGTACAGTCACAAGGTGAACCGTACAATAAAAAAAAAAAAAGCGCGCCCAACCATAAGGTCACGTCACTTCCCAAGGCCCTTATGTTCTAAGCCAAGAGCCCAGTTAACACTACACATAAGCAGATTGAATCACATAACAAAAATGATTAAACCCCCCCCTGTTCAATAATCCCACTCAGGAGATATTTACCCTCGATTCCAAGATACCAAAGGAGCCTCACTGAGGCCCTATAAAATACTTAATAAGTCCCGCAAGATAGTTCCTTATGGGAAACATTATAAGTTACAGTACATTCTGATGAAGTAAAATGAAACGATCATACCGGAATCTACACCGTGGAACAGGACTTGAGAGAAGAAAGCAGGCAGCAAAGCAAAGTTCGACAACGCCGATTGCTTGTGGAGCTGTTAATATTAGTTGGGATGGTTTCGCAGAAAGACTCTCCCTGCATCTCCGGACTCTAACTTTCATCCAGGCCCTCACTGAGAGACTGATAGGATCACTTAAAACTCTCGTCCCATGTCGAAGAGTACTACCCTCCATAAGAGACAAAACTTCTGACACTTCTCTGCCAACCTCCTGGGATGAAAGGCAAAGAATGGCTGGGGGATGAGGGAAGTGGGAGGAGTATTTAAGCCTTTGGCTGGGGTGTCTTTGTCTCCTCCTGGTGGCCAGGTTCTTTTTTCCCAAAAGTAATGAATGCAATGAATCTTTCCATTTAGGAAGAAAATGGCACACCATTTTATACATGCTTCATCATCAGTGACCGGCTGGTGACGTGCAATGGGAGCGCTAAGCAGTGGAACTAAAATGGCTGTGATCCAGCCATGTGAGGGCTTCACCAAATTAGCAAGGATGGCATAATGCAAATCCTCAGCCTAATCAAGAAGCAACTACCATTCTGGTGACTGCTAACTCCTGTTCTATATCAGCAGTTTGTTATTTCTGTTTATGCGCGTTTGAGCTCTTTGAGAATCTACCTTTTCATCGGCAGTGCTAAGTGGTGGAGCTAAAATGGCTGTGATCCAGCCATGTGAGGAATTCACTAACCCAGCAAGGATCGCAGAATCCAAATCCCCAGCCTAACCAAGCAGCAACTACCATTCTGGTGAATGCTAACTCCTGTTCTATATCGGCAGCTTATTTTACGGTCTTTGATGTTAGTGCTGTTGTGCGCGTTTGTGCTCTGTGAGAAACACTTTCAGCTGCAGCATAGATTTGTACCTTCTTCACAGACATGTACTCGGCTATGTATGTAGTAGAACTGCATATGCGTACAGCACATCTTATACAAAATCTTTATATAACAATTTTGCATGTTCTCCCCCATTCCCTTCAGTAAATCCATGGGAAGTTACTATTCATAATTTTATTTATACTTGGCAGCTGCTAATTATGAAGTGAAAGTTGATACAGATAGTGAGATGTAATCTATACAAAGTGAATCTGGTTAGTATGAAGGGTTGCTCAACTGGGTTTGTATAATTCATGGTTTAAAATTGTATTTTTTATTTATTCATTGTAAATGCTGA
Organism: Bombina bombina; assembly: GCF_027579735.1. NCBI lineage: Eukaryota > Metazoa > Chordata > Amphibia > Anura > Bombinatoridae > Bombina > Bombina bombina. The sequence continues at coordinate 796,472,544 of NC_069502.1, read as the reverse complement.
TAAACTGTCAGTCTTTTTTATTAGAGGTGATGGCTCAGTTTCATGACTTGCATTACATTTATGCAGATGATATTATGTAATATAAGCTGCTGTTCAGCAAACCTCAAAAATGTATATGTATGTGGGTTTCCCCCCCAGGTAACCATGACATAAATATATATTGAATGTGCTATTATACAGGGCACTAAGTATTTAGCTGGTTTCCATATTTTAAAAATCTGCAAAATAAATACCTAATTTAAAAAATAAAATAAATTGTTAAACTGATCCCTGGAATTAGAGAGGTTATTATATTGGGATAGCTGCATGTTAAAGTTAGTACCGCTTCTTCCTTGTACTTTCTCTTTATTATGGTCACAGTTGCTTCTTGTTTTTTATATACCATAATAGTGTCCCTCCCTAAAGCTTGTCCTTGTGTGTGTGACTGTGTATCCCTGTATATGTGTGCGTGACTGTGTATCCCTGTATATGTGTGCGTGTGACTGTGTATCCCTGTATATGTGTGCGTGTGGCTGCGTATCCCTGTATATATGTGTGTGTGTGGCTGTGTTTCCCTTTATATATGTGTGTGTGGCTGTGTATCCCTGTATATGTGTGTGTGTGGCTGTGTATCCCTGTATATGTGTGTGTGTGGCTGTGTTTCCCTTTATATGTGTGTGTGTGGCTGTGTATCCCTGTATATGTGTGCGTGTGGTTGTTTCCCTTTATGTGTGTACATGTGGCTGAGTATCCCTGTTATGTGTATCCCTGTATATGTGTGTGTGTGTGTGTGGCTGTGTATCCCTGTATATGGCTGTGTATCCCTGTATATGTGTGTGTTGCTGTGTATCCCTGTATATGTGTGTGTGGCTGTGTTTCCCTGTATATGTGTGTGGCTGTATATCCCTGTATATGTGTGCATGTTGCTGTGTATCCCTGTATATGTGTGTGTGTGGCTGTGTATCTCTTTATATGTGTGCGTGTGGCTGTTTCCCTGTATATATGTGTGTGTGGCTGTGTATCCCTGTATATGTGTGTGGCTGTGTATCTCTCTATATGTGTGTGGCTGTGTATCCCTGTATCTGTTTCTCCTCAGTGTGTCTCTCTCCCTCTGCCTCCCTCTCTCTCTCCCCTCTGTGTTTCTCTCTCAAGTCAAGAATACTTTATTAGCATGACATTATTACATGTGTTGCCAAAGTAATATGTTACAATAAAACAGATCAATAACAATTTATAATGTAGGAGTATAGTGGGTAAATATGATAGTTCATATAATCTGATTGGGGGTTCTGGTCATCTCTCCCTCTCTCTCTCATATACAGAGGAATGCTTAAGCAGATGTGTTGAAGAGATGTGCAAGACCCGGAGGAGCTTTTCTTAAGCACTTTTAGAGCTTCATCTTCATTTTGACTATATAAAAAAAGTGTATTTATGTTAATACAAATGTGTGATTTATTTTATACATAGGATAAAGATGACAGGAGCACCGGTAGATGAAAGAAACAGCGTTTATTTCAGAACAACGCTGAATGTAAAAAGCACTCAAAAACAAAATATTTTCCAATTGCAACAACGTAACTGTTCTTGATAAGGTAGTGCTCACTGAACACTGACGGCAGCTGATTGCCAAATAGGTTAGAATGTCACAGAACAGCTGACGCGTTTCGGCCGTGAAGCCGTAGTCTTAGCAATTGGAAAAGATTTTGTTTTTGAGTGCTTTTTACATTCAGCGTTGTTCTGAAATAAAAGCTGTTTCTTTCATCTACCGGTGCTCCTGTCATCTTTATTTATCCTGTGACCAGCGGATCCCTCCACAGTGAGCATGGATGAGGTTTGCCGTACAGTGAAACAGTGAGGCACCACCACTTACCGGGTGGTGACGTCCAGAGCCACTGACCTATTGGGAGAGCCGCACGCATCTGAGGAGGGCGTGGTCTGTATTGAGTTGCGGCAACTGGCGGAGTCGAGGAGCTCCAAGGCACCCCGGGCAACAAGGCACCGCAGGACAGGGAGAGAGATAAAATCCCCGGTGATCACGGACCACCACCATCCAGTGTCAAGAGCCAGGCCGACCACAGATCACCCCCTAGGACCGGATGCGGTAAGTCGACTCACAGAGTCACATAAGTTCTTTTCCAGTGTGTGGAACCTTTTGCATTTATATATTTTATACATGACACTGAAACATTTTTGATTTTGTGTAAAAACAAGGTACAGGAAAAAACTTTAAAATTAGTTTAAAAAAGTATCTTATAGTAAACACATATAAAAAATTTTTTAGAAAAAATATTGTTACTTTAATTGCACAATAGGGCTTTCCAACTCAAAGACTCACACATGCAACTGGTGTCTTTCACGTTTTCACTGTCTTTTTTCATCAAGTGCCATATTTGATAATCTTTTAGTAGGCGTTTTAAGGAGAAATTTAAACATAAACACAAATGTTGAAAAACGTTCCAAAAGATTTTAGCACCTTAGGGAGTTGACCCCAAAAGTCATTGCTAAAAGTTCATGGCCTCTAGTTATCAACGCGTCTACTTTACCTGCCTTCGCCGGCCCAATATGCCCGCCTAAGCTCGCCGTCGCGGACCTGAATACGTTCGCCAAAGTTATCAAAAAAGCTGTCAAAAAGCCGCGCACCAAGTACGAGGCGATGAGCAGCGGACTGTGATAGTTATCACTCATCCAATCTCGCTGCTCTTCAGCTTTTTGACAGCTTTATTGACAAGCTGTCACTAAGCACCCACACTAACTACACTGTTCTACCCCCTATACCGGCAGCCCCGGAGCCCCCTGCAACTAAATAAAGTTAGTAACCCCTAAACCGCCGCAACTATAATAAATGTATTAACCCCTAAACCGCTGCTCCCGGAGCCCACCGCCACCTACATTATATCTAGTAACCCCTATCCTGCCCCCCCTATACCGCCGCCACCTATAATAAATTTATTAACTCCTATCCTGCCGATCCTGGACCCCGCCGCAACTAAATAAATAGTTTAACCCGTAAAACCGCCGCTCCCGGACCCCGCCGCAACCTATATTAAACTTATTAACCCCTAATCTGCCCCCCTACACCGTCGCCACCTATAATAAATTTATTAACCCCTATCCTGCCCCCCCTACACCGCCGCCACTGTAATAAATTTATTAACCCCTATCCTGCCCCCCCTACACCGCCGCCACTATAATAAAATTATTAACCCCTAAACCTAAGTCTAACACTAACCCTAACAACCCCCTAACTTAAATATTAATTAAATAAATCTAAATAATATTTCTCTTATTAACTAAATTAATCCTATTTAAAACTAAATACTTACCTTTAAAATAAACCCTAATATAGCTACAATATAAATAATAATTATATTGTAGCTATTTTAGGATTTATTTTTATTTTACAGGCAACTTTCAATTTATTTTAACTAGGTACAATAGCTATTAAATAGTTATTAACTATTTAATAGCTATCTAGTTAAAATAAAGAGAAATTTACCTGTAAAATAAAAACTAACCTAAGTTTCAATTACACCTAACACTACACTATCATTAAATAAATTATTCCTATTTAAAACTAAATACTTACCTGTAAAATAAACCCTAAGCTAGCTACAATGTAATTAATAATTACATTGTAGCTATTTTAGGATTTATATTTATTTTACAGGTAACTTTGTATTTATTTTAGCTAGTTAGAATAGTTATTAAATAGTTATTAACTATTTAATAACTACCTAGCTAAAAGAAATACAAAATTACCTGTAAAATAAATCCTAACCTAAGTTACAATTAAACCTAACACTACACTATCATTAAATTAATTAAAGAAATTACCTACAAATAACTACAATTAAATTCAATTAAATAAACTAACTAAAGTACATAAAAAAAGCTGTTACAAAAAATAATTTTTTTTTTTTTACAAACATTTCAAAAATATTACAACAATTTTTAAGCCAATCGGAATTGAAGGGACGCCATCTTGGATGACGTCCCTTAAAGGAACCTTCATTCGTCGTTAGTCGTCGGGAAGAAGAGGATGGCTCCGCGTCGGCTCGTCTGAAGATGGCTCCGCTCCGGATGGATGAAGATTGAAGACGCCGCTTGGATGAAGACTTCAATCGGATGGAAGACTTCTTCAGCGCCCCTTGGATGATGACTTCTGCCGCTCCGGATCTCCTCTTCAGTTCCATCGGTGGTCAGCTGGCTGAAGACGGCTCAAGGTAGGATGATCTTCATGGGGGTAGTGTTAGGTTTATTTAACGGGGGTTTGGGTTAGAGTAGGGGGTATGTGGGTGGTGGGTTTTAATGTTGGGGGGGTTGTATTTTTATTTTACAGGCAAAAGAGCTGTTTTCTTTGGGGTATGCCCCGCAAAAGGCCCTTTTAAGGGCTGGTAAGGTAATAAGAGCTGGTAACTTTTTAATGTAGAATAGGGTAGGGCATTTTTTTAATTTTGGGGGGCTTTGTTATTTTATTAGGGGGCTTAGATTAGGTGTAAGTAGCTTAAAATTGTTGTAATATTTTTGAAATATTTGTAAAAATTTATTTTTATTTTTTGTAACTTAGCTTTTTTTATTTTTTGTACTTTAGTTAGTTTATTTAATTGAATTTAATTGTAGTTATTTGTAGCTAATTTATTTAATTCATTTAATGATAGTGTAGTGTTAGGTTTAATTGTAACTTAGGTTAGGATTTATTTTAGGGTTATTGTTAGGGTTAGTGTTAGACTTAGGTTTAATAATTTTATTATAGGTGCGGCGGTTTAGGGGTTAATACATTTATTATAGTTGCTGCAGGGACCGGGAGAGGCGGTTTAGGGGTTAACATATTTATTATAGTGGCGGTGGGCTCCGGGAGCGGCGGTTTAGGGGTTAATCAGTTTATTAGCGTGGCGGTGGGCTCCGGGAGCGGCGGTTTAGGGGTAATAAGTTTATTATAGTTGCGGCAGGTTCCGGGGGTGCCGGTATAGGGGGTAATACATTTATTTAGTTGCAGCGGTGTAGGGGGGCAGATTAGGGGTGTTTAGACTCGGGGTACATGTTAGGGTGTTAGGTGTAGACAGCTCCCATAGGAATCAATGGGATGTCTGGCAGCAGCGAACATGAACTTTCGCTATGGTCAGACTCCCATTGATTCCTATGGGATCCGCCGCCTCCAGGGCGGCAGTTTGAAAACCAGTTACGCTGGGCCGGAAAAGTGCCGAGCATACCTGCTAGTTTTTTGATAACTAGCAAAAGTAGTCAGATAGTGCCGAACTTGTGTGCGGAACATCTGGAGTGACGTAAGAATCGATCTGTGTCGGACTGAGTCCGGCGGATCGAAGCTTACGTCACTAGATTCTACTTTTGCTGGTGTCTAGGGCTTGATAACTAAGGCGAATCAGCCTCACCACAAATACTCTGCGGAATTCCAGCGTATTTGAGGTTGACGGCTTGATAACTAGGGGCCCATGTCTTTAATATTGAGCTATTTTGGTTCTATTGTTAAATGCAGCCACATGACTCCCTCTTATCCTCTAAAATGTAAATGTTAAAAATCGTGGTGTGAACATATAAAAAGATTTTTTTGATACAAAAATTGGCTCTTCTAAAAATAAGAACAAATAGGGAATCATGTCCTGTCATGTATTTACATCAATGTTAATTACAACAACATTTGTTACATTAAGAAGTGGCACAATTCAAAGTCTCTGTTTAAACAATGGGCTATTAGAGTATTTAACTCATACATCCACCTTATTTCTTGTTTGCTCAACTCATTATTCAGTGTTGCCTTTCGAATGTTTTTTTACTCTCATGATCCCCATAAATTTTAAATATTTTTTATTTTGGTTGTTTTCTGATACAGAGTGCTTCTTAAATCCATTTTTTATATTTCTAATATGTTTTCCAACACAAGTTAACAAAGTTCTTGTAGTGTGACCTACATATTTTAGGCCACATGGGCATTCTAATAAATACACTACATTTTTGGAATTCCAGGTAATTAGATCTTTGTTCTGAGACAACCACCAGAGGAGTGAGTCTCTGGTTTGCTGGTCCATCTGAATCTGGGGAGAAATATCTGCATAATCCCCATTTCATTGTTTGAGCATGCACAGTTGCAATGGTCTTAAATTAATTCGAGCAAAAGGAACCACGTCCATTTCCGCAACCATTAGTCCTGTTACCTCCATGCACTGAGCTATGGAGGGTTGAGGAATGGATTGAAGAACTCGACAAGTGTTCAAAAGTTTTAATTTCCTGACCTATGTCAGAAAGATTTTCATTTCTACCGAGTCTATTATTGTTCCCAGGAAGGGAACCCTTGTGAACGGGGACAGAGAACTTTTTTCTATGTTCACCTTCCACCCGTGAGACCTTAGAAAGGCTAGAACAATGTCCGTATGAGCCCTTGCTTTGTGAAAAGACGACGCCTGTATTAAATGTCGTCTAGTTAAGGTGCTACTGCAATGCCCCTTGGCCTTAGCACCGCTAGAAGGGACCCTAGCACCTTTGTGAAAATTCTCGGAGCAGTGGCCAATCCGAAGAGAAGAGCCACGAACTGGTAATCCGAATGGTTTCCATTTGGAATGATGGAACTCTGAGTAATTGGTTTAGGATCTTTAAATCCAGAATTGGCCTGAAAGTTCCTTCCTTTTTGGGAACTACATCTCTTGCCCAGGCCTGAGCAAAGAGAGAAAATCTGCCCCCTACTAGATCCGGTCCCGGATCGGGGGCTACCCCTTCATGCTGTCTTGGTAGCAGCAGCAGGTTTTTTGGCCTGTTTACCCTTGTTCCAGCCTTGCAATGGTTTCCATGCTGGTTTGGGCTGGGGTGCATTACCCTCTTGCCTAGTGGCTGTAGAGGTAGAAGCCGGTCCGTTCCTGAAACTGCGAAAGGAATGAAAATTAGACTTATTTTTAACTTTGAAAGGTCTATCCTGTGGAAGGGCATGGCCCTTTCCCCCAGTGATATCTGAAATAATTTCTTTCAACTCTGGCCCGAATAGGGTCTTACCCTTGAAAGGAATATTAAACAATTTTGTTTTGGACGACACATCCGCCGACCACGATTTTAGTCAAAGCGCTCTACGCGCCACTATTGCGAAACCAGAATTTTTCGCCGCTAATTTAGCTAACTGAAAAGCGGCATCTGTAATGAAAGAATTAGCCAACTTCAGGGCGTGAATTCTATCCATGACTTCATCCTAAGAAGTCTCCTTCTGGAGCGAGTTTTCTAATTCCTCAAACCAAAAAAGCAGCTGCAGTGGTTACAGGAATAATGCAAGAAATTGGTTGAAGAAGAAAACCTTGTTGAACAAAAATTTTCTTAAATAAACCTTTACTTTGAAAACTGCCCCCTCTACCTTAGGGACCGTCTGCCACGCGTCCCTTCTGGGGTCAACAATGGGGAACATTTTCTTAAATATAGGAGGGGGAACAAAAGGTACACCTGGTTTCTCCCACTCCTTATTCACTATATCCGCCACCCTCTTAGGTATCGGAAACGCATCAGTGTGTACTGGGACCTCTAAGAATTTATCCATTTTACACAATTTTTCTGGGACCACCAAAGGGTCACAATCATCAAGAGTAGCCAGGACCTCCTTAAGTAGAGCGCGGAGGTGTTCTAGCTTAAATTTAAATGCTATGGTATTAGGCTCTGCCTGCTGAGAAACTTTTCCTGTGTCAGAAATTTCTCCCTCAGACAGGCCCTCCCTCACCGCCAAGTCAGATTGATGTGAGGGCACTACAGATAAATTATCCTCTGCGTCTACTTGCTCATTTTCTGTATTTAAAACTGAGCAATCACGCTTCCTAGGAAAGCTGGCAGTTTGGATAAAAATGCTGCGATAGAATTATCCATTACTGCTGCTAACTGTTGCATAGTAATCGCAATTGGTGCGCTAGATGTACTGGGCATCGCCTGCGCGGGCATAGCTGGTGTTGACACAGAAGGAGAGGAAAGCAAGCTATTTTCACTACCTTCAGCTAAAGAATCATCTTGGGCTATATTTTTAAGTGTTATTGTACTGTCCTTAAGCTGTTTGGACGCTATGGCACACTTCACACATACATTTAATGGGGGAACCACCTTGGCCTTTGGACATACAGAACATAGGCTATCTGAAGACTCAGACATGTTTAACAGACTTAAACAGAACTACAATGCAATAAAAATTATTTTTGACAAAAACGTTACTGTCTCTTTAAATAATAAAAAAGCACACTTTTTTACTGAAATATTAAAAACCCATGAAATAAACATCCGATTTTAATGAAATTTTCACCACAGAGTCTTAATGCTTTGAAAAGATTGCACACAAATTTTCAGATCAATTAACCCCTTAATGCACACTTTTTTACTGAAACATAAAAAAAAACCATGAAATAAACATCCGATTTTAATGAAATTTTCTCCACAGAGTCTTAATGCTTTGAAAAGATTGCACACAAATTTTCAGATCAATTAACCCCTTAATGCCCAAACCAGAGCTAATAACAGTTATTAACCAGTTAACACACTACAGTACTAGCTACAGCTTTCACTGTAGCCTTTTACCTTCATTAGGGATTATTTTAGCAGGAAATAAGCCTCCCTGGAGTCTTTTATGATGCCTCTTGACTCCCCACATGAAGCTGCATGGATTGCCTAGGCAAAAACAACTGCACAATTGAGGCCTAAAAATTAGGCCTCCTCCCTCTTCATTCTAGAGTGGAGGGGCCTTTCTGACTAGATTTAGGTGTCCAAATTAAACCCCAAAAGTGTTTTAAAGTCTGAAAAAACACCTTATTTATAGTGAAAAACATGCTAAAAAGCAATCGATTTTAAAGCCCACAATAGTGTCAACCAGCATAGAGCCCTAAATATAAGCCATCATTTTATACAGAGTCTATTAGAAAAAAATGGCTTACCAATCCCAGAGGGAATTTCTGACAGACTTCTAGCATTACATGGTCTTGTTAGAAAAATGCCTGATCATACCTGAAGCAGTTAAGCCTGCAAACTGTTCCCCCCAACTGATGTTCTCTGATTTCAACAGTCCCGCGTGGGAACAGCAATGGATTTTAGTTACTGGTGCTAAAATCATACTCCTCTCAACAGAAATCTTCATCACTTTCTGCTGTAGAGTAAATAGTACAAACCGGCACTATTTTAAAATAACAAACTCTTGATAGAAGAAATAAAAAACTATAACTAACACCACATACTCTTTACCACCCCCGTGGAGATGCTACTTGTTCAGAGCGGCAAAGAGAATGACTGGGGGGGCGGAGCCTGAGGGGAGCTATATAGACAGCTCTGCTGTGTGCTCTCTTTGCCACTTCCTGTAGGGGAAGAGAATATCCCACAAGTAAGGATGAAGCCGTGGACCGGATACACCAATGTAGGAGAAATAATAATTGCATCACTCCACTGGAATTCATCCCTTCCAAAATGGGAACCGATAGATATACTCGTTTGCGCCAGAGGGATACATACTGGATCTTCAAGTTCCAGTCTTTGTTTCCCTCTGGCCTTAACGAAGTATTAGATTTGGCGGCCTTTTAGAAGGCACCTCCATCTTCTATTATTCAGCTATCCGGTCATATATCATCCCCCTTATCTTATCCCTAAGAGTATGGGGCGTAACATTATCCACCCATAGATCCAAATAGCACTATTCTTTATCCTTCAATTAGTCTTAATATAATAGTGACCCTCCATTAGGGCCTTTGTAATCATAACTTACATTACACTACATCATATAATCTTCAAAAGAATGTAGTGTAGTGTAGAACTGTGTCTTTTTTTGCAGTTCTGAGCAAAATTGGCTTTGTTAAGCACATAGACACACACACACACACGTAGGATTTGCTCTTATTTCTTTTAGGCCCATATCAATGGTCATATATTAATATTAATGTCACCTTTTTAGGGCACTGACTCTACAGAAGACACTACTTACAGTATTATCACAGTTCCACTTCCACTTTCTTTTTTTTTTTTTCTTCTTTCACACTGCTGCACAAGTGACTATTTAAAGACTTCTGACTAAACTGCTCACGTTCTATATCCCACAATAGGACAAGATCGCGCATTTGCTGTCCAACCTACTAAAAATATTATAACATACTAAGAAGTTTATATTCAGTTTGTTATTGAAATAAAAATGCCAAAAAAACACATATAGACAGCAGCCTTTTATGCAGCTGCCCTTTGCGATTTTTCTGTGTGCATTAGCAGAAAAGGGACTGCCATATTATTGATTGGTAACACAACTGGAATATATTTATTATTTTATTACACATTCTTTCTTTCTTTCTTTTCTTCTACATGTAACACATGAATGCACAACTTGGTATACACAAAAGGGTGAATATTATAACATACTAAGAAGTTTATATTCAGTTTGTTATTGAAATAAAAATGCCAAAAACACACACATAGACAGCAGCCTTTTATGCAGCTGCCTTTTGCAATTTTTTTGTGTGCATTAGCAGAAAAGGGATTGCCATATTATTGATTGGTAACATAACTGGAATATATTTATTATTTTACTACACATTTTTTCTTTCTTTCTTTTCTTCTACATGTAACACATGAATGCACAACTTGGTATACACAAAAGGGTGAATATTTCAATTTTCTATTTTGCAAAGTCAATTTTTTAGTTGCAAAGTATATTTTTTCTAGTGAACAACCAATTAGCCTCAGAGACACCTGATAGCTCACACAGGTGAGAATCAATTAGGAACACATCCCTTAGAATGGACACAATCGTTTGTTTGTAGGGTATAAAAGGCAGAGGTAGGAATGATTATGATATGCCTGATGAAACGGTTTGCCAACCGAGAAACGCGTTGCAATCATTGGGGCCAACTGGGTGACCCTTTAATCCACTTTGTATAGCAACCCTGGTGTTGTTTTTAAATTTTTGTTTTTAATAAATATTTGCAAATTTTTACTTTTGGAGTGGATCTCATTTCCTACCGTCTGCCTGCAATCACTACTAAGTGCACAGCTACTGAGAAGCATTAAACCTGCCTTTGTTTTCACTGCATCAATACCAAAAGATCGTTTGTTTGGGTGAGCTGCCACACCTGCCTGAATCTGCAGCCTGTATCTACCAGCACATTGGTGTGCTTTGGGAGTATAACTACAGTATTGGAAGTATCCTTGAATGGGTGAGCTGCCACACCCATCTAAATCTACAGCCTGCCCCTACCAGCACATGAGTGTGCTCGTGGAGTATGTGAGTACTCATTTGGCTATTCTGTTGCTTTTTCTTATGTCTTCAATCAGACTATACCACACATGAGGCGCCCCTCTGTTTTTTATTTCTCCTAGTTCTTGCCTGGATCATCCGGTTGAGAGGAGGCAGCCACCGCTCAGCTATCAACTTATTTGTAAAAAGAGACATTTTCTTTCTTGTATACTCCAAAAGGGATTTATATAACCTTATATTGATATATTTTTCACCTCATAAGATAACATTAGTTTGTTTAAGTTTTAAATTGTCTTTAAGGGTTATCAATAACTACCATCTGAATTGTATACCATTCTGTGTCCCCTCCACTGTGATTTTATCACGTATTAGATTAAAGAGAATAATAAGGCTGCAATTTTTTTTTTATAAATTCTGTCACAAACTCAAATTAATCGATATCTGGAGGGTCAAAAACCTGGATAATTGTGTATATTCATGTGAATCTAAGTCTTTTAAGACCTTTTCCAGGATCGATTTTATTTTTGTTTCAGAAAAAAATTCTATTTTAAGAATGAAAGCAGAAATAAGTGAGATAGTAATATCGGACCACGCAATCGTGTCCCTATCCCTCTTTTCTTCTTCTAATGCTAAAGATAAAAATCAATATTTCTCCTTTCCACATTTTCTCTTGAATAATCCTAGATTTACGAATTGGCTGAAACAAAAATAGAAGGATTTCTGTACTTTTAATATCTCTTCTTATAATATGATAGAAACTTTCTGGAAAGCTTCCAAGGCTTACGCGGTGAGATCAAATCATATCTTAGTTTTAGGAATAAGAAAATAATAGCCAATCGGGTTAAAAATGCCTATAGGGTATTCCAGTTGTCCCCTTCTAGGTTTAACTGGAACAAATATGCTAAAGCCAGAAAGGAGAGAGAGATATTTTTAAAACAAAAATCTCAGGCACAAGAATTAAAAATCAGTAATCAAAAGACATTTATCCAAACTTACAAAAAACAGACTAAAAATGATATCTATGCTATCAAATCTGATAACAATAGATATACTGATGCTAAGGATGTTAATAACGCATTCCTCTCTATCAACAATTATATTCAGAGACTGTTTCCAATCTTAATAATCAAGAATTGTTTTGGTCCAAAATTAAGACCCCGAAAATTACTAATGAGGAATTGTCTATTCTAAACCGTCCTATCTCGGCCGATGAGATTGATCTTGCTATAAAAAGACTAAATTAAATAAAGCATCCAGCCCGGATTTTTTCCGGTCGAATGTTATAGAATTTTATCAGATGAGATTAACCCCTTCACGACCGAGGATGTCCCAGGAACGTCCTACAAAAAATACCCTTAACGACCAAGGACGTTCCTGGCACGTCCTCAGGGGTTTCAAGCGGCTGGAAGCGATCCTGATCACTTCCAGCAGCTTTCAAGGTATTGCTGTGATGCCTCGATATTGAGGCATCAATGCAATACCTTTTTTGGCACACCAATGCAGAGAGAGCCACTCTTTGGCCTCTCTGCATCAGCCAGTGATGGTGCCGATCGTTGGTGGGAGCATCTGCAGGGAGGCGGGTGGGCGACCCAGCGCTGGCTAACTTCCGGCCAGCAGTGTCGGATCAGTCCCCAATGCATGCGGGAGCATTGCACACGTGTGTGAGTGCACGCGCGTGCCTGCGATCTGCACTTATGTGCATATGAAGTCTTGGTGGGAGCGGGTGTTGGGAAAGGGAGGGGGGAAATTATGTTTTAAAAAAGGGATCTGGGAGGGGGTATTGAGGGGGGCAACTACACTACAGAAAAAAAATATTTATTTATTGAATGGACACATTATTTTGAAAAGTGGGTACAGGCAGACAGCTGCCAGTACCCAAAATAGCACCAAATAGTGAGAGGTGGGAGGGTTAGAAAGCTGTTTGGGGGGGCTCAGGGAGGTTGGGAGGTAAGGGGGAATCCTACACTGCAGAAAATAGATAATTAAAAAAACAACAAAAAACACAAACTTTTTTTTTATACTAGCAGACTTTCTGCCAGTACTTAAGATGGCGGGGACAATTGTGGGGTGGGGGAGGGAAGGGAGCTGTTTAGGAGGGATCAGGGGGTGGGATGTGTCAGGTGGCAGGCTGATCTCTACACTAAAGCTAAAATTAACCCTTCAAGCTACCTAATTAACCCCATCACTGCTGGGCATAATACAAGTGTGGTGCGCAGCGGCATTTAGCGGCCTTCTAATTACCAAAAAGCAATGCTAAAGCCATATATGTCTGCTATTTCTGAACAAAGGGGATCCCAGAGAAGCATTTACAACCATTTGTGCCATGATTGCATAAACTGTTTGTAAATAATTTCAGTGTGAAACCTAAAGTTTGTGAAAAAGAGAACATTTTTTTTATTTTATGGCATTTGGCGGTGAAATGGTGGCATGAAATATACCAAAATGGGCCTAGATCAATACTTTGGGTTGTCTACTACACTACATTAAAGCTAAAATGAACCCTACAAGCTCCCTAATTAACCCCTTACCAAAAAACAACACCAAAGCCATATATGTCTGCTATTTCTGAACAAAAGGGGATCCCAGAGAAGCATTTACAACCATTTGTGCCATAATTGCACAATCTGTTTGTAAATAATTTCAGTGAGAAACCTAAAGTTTGTGAAAAAGTAAACAATTTTTTTTATTTGATCGAATTTGGCGGTGAAATAGTGGCATGAAATATACCAAAATAGGCCTAGATCAATACTTTGGGTTATCTACTAAAAAAATATATAAACATGTCAAGGGATATTCAGGGATTCCTGACAGATATCAGTGTTCCAATGTAAATATCACTAATTTTGAAACAAAATGGTTTGGAAATAGCAAAGTGCTACTTTATTGTCATATAACTTTCAAAAAAAGCAAACAACATGTAAACATTGGGTATTTCTAAACTCAGGACAAAATTTAGAAACTTTTAGCATGGGTGTTTTTTGGTGCTTGTAGATGTGTAAGAGATTTTGGGGGTCAAAGTAAGAAAAAGTGTGTTTTTTTCCATTTTTTCATCATATTTTATAATTTTTTATAGTAACTTATAAGATATGATGAAAATAATGGTATCTTTAGAAAGTCCATTTAATGGAGAGAAAAACTGTATACAATATGTGTGGGTACAGTAAATGAGTAAGAGGAAAATTACAGCTAAACACAAACACCGCAGAAATGTAAAAATAGCCTTGGTCCTTAAGGGTAAGAAAAAGAAAAGTGGTCTGGTCACGAAGAGGTTAAAGATATTCTTGTAAAATTATATAATAGTTACTATTCATCTAATTTTCCTATGTCTAGCTATTTTACAGCTGCTAATATCTCTCTGATACTCAAAAAAGGTAAAAACCCTGAAGATTTAACTTCATACAGGCCCATATCGGTCCTTAACGTAGATTACAAAATTTTAACTGCTATTATTACGGATATATTGAATCCTTGTCTTGATAAAATTATTCATTCATATCAAACTGGTTTTATGAAAGGGAGAAACCTAACTAAGAACTTCCGTAAAGTAGTAACCTTTTTAGATAATTCCTGGAATGGAAAGATCAAAGATACAGCAATACTTACACTTGATGCTGAAAAGGCCTTTGAGTCGGCCACCTGGGGACACCTTTTTAAGGCATTAGATAACTTTGGATTTAATAGTCAGATCACACAGTTTATCCACAATATCTATAACAACCCTATATCATACCTCCTTATTAATGGGACACTTTCCCCTAAAATTTACCTCAAAAGAGGTACGATGCAGGGTTGTCCGCTATCCCCACTTCTGTTCAATATTGCGCTGCAAACGGCTATTTGTTTAAGGGATACTTTAGAAGGAATTCGGTTTGGTAATCACTCCCTGAAAATTCTTTTGTATGCCTATGATCTACTTCTCTTTTTACATAATACATCCCACACCATTCCTCAGTCCTTCAACTACTTACTCTATTCAGTTTATTTTCAGGATATAAGATAAATTATGAGAAGAGTGAACTTTTATGGGTCAATAAGACCATTTCTAGCTATCAAGGACATCCATTTAAAACGGCAGATTCTTTTAGATACCATGGCATTTATTTACATAGGGACCCAAGAAACTGGTATAAATTAAATTACCTCCCTTTGTTGCAAAAAATGAAGTCCGATTTAGAAGTCTGGATAGCCTTTCCCTTATCTATCTCTGCTCGAGTTAATCTTATAAAAAACAGAATTTATGTTTACCTGATAAATTACTTTCTCCAACGGTGTGTCCGGTCCACGGCGTCATCCTTACTTGTGGGATATTCTCTTCCCCAACAGGAAATGGCAAAGAGCCCAGCAAAGCTGGTCACATGATCCCTCCTAGGCTCCGCCTACCCCAGTCATTCGACCGACGTTAAGGAGGAATATTTGCATAGGAGAAACCATATGGTACCGTGGTGACTGTAGTTAAAGAAAATAAATTATCAGACCTGATTAAAAAACCAGGGCGGGCCGTGGACCGGACACACCGTTGGAGAAAGTAATTTATCAGGTAAACATAAATTCTGTTTTCTCCAACATAGGTGTGTCCGGTCCACGGCGTCATCCTTACTTGTGGGAACCAATACCAAAGCTTTAGGACACGGATGAAGGGAGGGAGCAAATCAGGTCACCTAAATGGAAGGCACCACGGCTTGCAAAACCTTTCTCCCAAAAATAGCCTCAGAAGAAGCAAAAGTATCAAACTTGTAAAATTTGGTAAAAGTGTGCAGTGAAGACCAAGTCGCTGCCCTACATATCTGATCAACAGAAGCCTC
This sequence comes from Bombina bombina, assembly GCF_027579735.1. Taxonomy (NCBI): domain Eukaryota; kingdom Metazoa; phylum Chordata; class Amphibia; order Anura; family Bombinatoridae; genus Bombina; species Bombina bombina. The sequence goes on along the minus strand of NC_069502.1, from coordinate 796,456,572 downwards.
GTTCTTGAAGGCCCATGTGGAAGCCACAGCCCTAGTGGAATGAGCTGTGATTCTTTCGGGAGGCTGCCGTCCGGCAGTCTCGTAAGCCAATCTGATGATGCTTTTAATCCAAAAAGAGAGAGAGGTAGAAGTTGCTTTTTGACCTCTCCTTTTACCGGAATAAACAACAAACAAGGAAGATGTTTGTCTAAAATCCTTTGTAGCATCTAAATAGAATTTTAGAGCGCGAACAACATCCAAATTGTGCAACAAACGTTCCTTCTTTGAAACTGGTTTCGGACACAGAGAAGGTACGATAATCTCCTGGTTAATGTTTTTGTTAGAAACAACTTTTGGAAGAAAACCAGGTTTAGTACGTAAAACCACCTTATCTGCATGGAACACCAGATAAGGAGGAGAACACTGCAGAGCAGATAATTCTGAAACTCTTCTAGCAGAAGAAATTGCAACTAAAAACAAAACTTTCCAAGATAATAACTTAATATCAACGGAATGTAAGGGTTCAAACGGAACCCCCTGAAGAACTGAAAGAACTAAATTGAGACTCCAAGGAGGAGTCAAAGGTTTGTAAACAGGCTTGATTCTAACCAGAGCCTGAACAAAGGCTTGAACATCTGGCACAGCTGCCAGCTTTTTGTGAAGTAACACCGACAAGGCAGAAATCTGTCCCTTCAGGGAACTTGCAGATAACCCTTTTTCCAATCCTTCTTGAAGGAAGGATAGAATCCTAGGAATCTTAACCTTGTCCCAAGGGAATCCTTTAGATTCACACCAACAGATATATTTTTTCCAAATTTTGTGGTAAATCTTTCTCGTTACAGGCTTTCTGGCCTGAACAAGAGTATCGATAACCGAATCTGAGAATCCTCGCTTCGATAAAATCAAGCGTTCAATCTCCAAGCAGTCAGCTGGAGTGAAACCAGATTCGGATGTTCGAACGGACCCTGAACAAGAAGGTCTCGTCTCAAAGGTAGCTTCCAAGGTGGAGCCGATGACATATTCACCAGATCTGCATACCAAGTCCTGCGTGGCCACGCAGGAGCTATCAAGATCACCGACGCCCTCTCCTGATTGATCCTGGCTACCAGCCTGGGGATGAGAGGAAACGGCGGGAACACATAAGCTAGTTTGAAGGTCCAAGGTGCTACTAGTGCATCCACTAGAGCCGCCTTGGGATCCCTGGATCTGGACCCGTAGCAAGGAACCTTGAAGTTCTGACGAGAGGCCATCAGATCCATGTCTGGAATGCCCCACAGCTGAGTGACTTGGGCAAAGATTTCCGGATGGAGTTCCCACTCCCCCGGATGCAATGTCTGACGACTCAGAAAATCCGCTTCCCAATTTTCCACTCCTGGGATGTGGATAGCAGACAGGTGGCAGGAGTGAGACTCCGCCCATAGAATGATTTTGGTCACTTCTTCCATCGCTAGGGAACTCCTTGTTCCCCCCTGATGGTTGATGTACGCAACAGTTGTCATGTTGTCTGATTGAAACCGTATGAACTTGGTCCTCGCTAGCTGAGGCCAAGCCTTGAGAGCATTGAATATCGCTCTCAGTTCCAGAATATTTATCGGTAGAAGAGATTCTTCCCGAGACCAAAGACCCTGAGCTTTCAGGGATCCCCAGACCGCGCCCCAGCCCATCAGACTGGCGTCGGTCGTGACAATGACCCACTCTGGTCTGCGGAATGTCATCCCTTGTGACAGGTTGTCCAGGGACAGCCACCAACGGAGTGAGTCTCTGGTCCTCTGATTTACTTGTATCTTCGGAGACAAGTCTGTATAGTCCCCATTCCACTGACTGAGCATGCACAGTTGTAATGGTCTTAGATGAATGCGCGCAAAAGGAACTATGTCCATTGCCGCTACCATCAACCCGATCACTTCCATGCACTGAGCTATGGAAGGAAGAGGAACGGAATGAAGTATCCGACAAGAGTCTAGAAGTTTCGTTTTTCTGGCCTCTGTTAGAAAAATCCTCATTTCTAAGGAGTCTATAATTGTTCCCAAGAAGGGAACCCTTGTTGACGGGGATAGAGAACTCTTTTCCACGTTCACTTTCCATCCGTGAGATCTGAGAAAGGCCAGGACGATGTCCGTGTGAGCCTTTGCTTGAGGAAGGGACGACGCTTGAATCAGAATGTCGTCCAAGTAAGGTACTACCGCAACGCCCCTTGGTCTTAGCACAGCTAGAAGGGACCCTAGTACCTTTGTGAAAATCCTTGGAGCAGTGGCTAATCCGAAAGGAAGCGCCACGAACTGGTAATGTTTGTCCAGGAATGCGAACCTTAGGAACCGATGATGTTCCTTGTGGATAGGAATATGTAGATACGCATCCTTTAAATCCACCGTGGTCATGAATTGACCTTCCTGGATGGAAGGAAGAATAGTTCGAATGGTTTCCATCTTGAACGATGGGACCTTGAGAAACTTGTTTAAGATCTTGAGATCTAAGATTGGTCTGAACGTTCCCTCTTTTTTGGGAACTATGAACAGATTGGAGTAGAACCCCATCCCTTGTTCTCTTAATGGAACAGGATGAATCACTCCCATTTTTAACAGGTCTTCTACACAATGTAAGAACGCCTGTCTTTTTATGTGGTCTGAAGACAACTGAGACCTGTGGAACCTCCCCCTTGGGGGAAGTCCCTTGAATTCCAGAAGATAACCTTGGGAGACTATTTCTAGCGCCCAAGGATCCAGAACATCTCTTGCCCAAGCCTGAGCGAAGAGAGATAGTCTGCCCCCCACCAGATCCGGTCCCGGATCGGGGGCCAACATTTCATGCTGTCTTGGTAGCAGTGGCAGGTTTCTTGGCCTGCTTTCCCTTGTTCCAGCCTTGCATTGGTCTCCAAGCTGGCTTGGCTTGAGAAGTATTACCCTCTTGCTTAGAGGACGTAGCACTTTGGGCTGGTCCGTTTTTGCGAAAGGGACGAAAATTAGGTCTATTTTTTGCCTTGAAAGGCCGATCCTGAGGAAGGGCGTGGCCCTTACCCCCAGTGATATCAGAGATAATCTCTTTCAAGTCAGGGCCAAACAGCGTTTTCCCCTTGAAAGGAATGTTTAGTAGCTTGTTCTTGGAAGACGCATCAGCCGACCAAGATTTCAACCAAAGCGCTCTGCGCGCCACAATAGCAAACCCAGAATTCTTAGCCGCTAACCTAGCCAATTGCAAAGTGGCGTCTAGGGTGAAAGAATAGCCAATTTGAGAGCATTGATTCTGTCCATAATCTCCTCATAAGGAGGAGAATCACTATCGAGCGTCTTTATCAGCTCATCGAACCAGAAACATGCGGCTGTAGCGACAGGGACAATGCATGAAATTGGTTGTAGAAGGTAACCCTGCTGAACAAACATCTTTTTAAGCAAACCTTCTAATTTTTTATCCATAGGATCTTTGAAAGCACAACTATCCTCTATGGGTATAGTGGTGCGTTTGTTTAAAGTGGAAACCGCTCCCTCGACCTTGGGGACTGTCTGCCATAAGTCCTTTCTGGGGTCGACCATAGGAAACAATTTTTTAAATATGGGGGGAGGGACGAAAGGAATACCGGGCCTTTCCCATTCTTTATTAACAATGTCCGCCACCCGCTTGGGTATAGGAAAAGCTTCTGGGAGCCCCGGCACCTCTAGGAACTTGTCCATTTTACATAGTTTCTCTGGGATGACCAACTTTTCACAATCATCCAGAGTGGATAATACCTCCTTAAGCAGAATGCGGAGATGTTCCAACTTAAATTTAAATGCAATCACATCAGGTTCAGCCTGTTGAGAAATGTTCCCTGAATCAGTAATTTCTCCCTCAGACAAAACCTCCCTGGCCCCATCAGACTGGGTTAGGGGCCCTTCAGAGATATTAATATCAGCGTCGTCATGCTCTTCAGTATCTAAAACAGAGCAGCCACGCTTACGCTGACAAGGGTTCATTTTGGCTAAAATGTTTTTGACAGAATTATCCATTACAGCCGTTAATTGTTGCATAGTAAGGAGTATTGGCGCGCTAGATGTACTAGGGGCCTCCTGAGTGGGCAAGACTCGTGTAGACGAAGGAGGGAATGATGCAGTACCATGCTTACTCCCCTCACTTGAGGAATCATCTTGGGCATCATTGTCATTATCACATAAATCACATTTATTTAAATGAATAGGAATTCTGGCTTCCCCACATTCAGAACACAGTCTATCTGGTAGTTCAGACATGTTAAACAGGCATAAACTTGATAACAAAGTACAAAAACGTTTTAAAATAAAACCGTTACTGTCACTTTAAATTTTAAACTGAACACACTTTATTACTGCAATTGCGAAAAAACATGAAGGAATTGTTCAAAATTCACCAAATTTTCACCACAGTGTCTTAAAGCCTTAAAAGTATTGCACACCAAATTTGGAAGCTTTAACCCTTAAAATAACGGAACCGGAGCCGTTTTAAACTTTAACCCCTTTACAGTCCCTGGTATCTGCTTTGCTGAGACCCAACCAAGCCCAAAGGGGAATACGATACCAAATGACGCCTTCAGAAAGTCCTTTCTAAGTATCAGAGCTCCTCTCACATGCGACTGCATGCCATGCCTCTCAAAAACAAGTGCGCCACACCGGCGCGAAAATGAGGCTCTGCTTAAGCTTTGGGAAAGCCCCTAAGGAATAAGGTGTCTAATACAGTGCCTGCCGATATTATTATATCAAAATACCCAGATAAAATGATTCCTCAAGGCTAAATATGTGTTAATAATGAATCGATTTAGCCCAGAAACAGTCTACAGTCTTAATAAGCCCTTGTGAAGCCCTTATTTACGAACGTAATAAACATGGCTTACCGGATCCCATAGGGAAAATGACAGCTTCCAGCATTACATCGTCTTGTTAGAATGTGTCATACCTCAAGCAGCAAGAGACTGCACACTGTTCCCCCAACTGAAGTTAATTGCTCTCAACAGTCCTGTGTGGAACAGCCATGGATTTTAGTTACGGTTGCTAAAATCATTTTCCTCATACAAACAGAAATCTTCATCTCTTTTCTGTTTCTGAGTAAATAGTACATACCAGCACTATTTCAAAATAACAAACTCTTGATTGAATAATAAAAACTACAGTTAAACACTAAAAAACTCTAAGCCATCTCCGTGGAGATGTTGCCTGTACAACGGCAAAGAGAATGACTGGGGTAGGCGGAGCCTAGGAGGGATCATGTGACCAGCTTTGCTGGGCTCTTTGCCATTTCCTGTTGGGGAAGAGAATATCCCACAAGTAAGGATGACGCCGTGGACCGGACACACCTATGTTGGAGAAACAATGATCTTTCCTTGTTTATTATTTCTACTTCAGAATTTACCGTTGTTTATAACCAATACTGATTGTTGTAAGTTATATTCTTGGATGTCAAATTTTATTTGGAAGGGAAACAGATCTTGTATTTCTCTGAACAAACTGATTAAAAAACCAGGGACAGCGGGACTTTCTTTACCAGACATTAAGCTATATAATATAGCCGCCCTAGTTAAAATTGCCATTGATTGGCTTGCCAAAACTGAGGTGTTTACTGCATTTGACCTAGAAAGTCACTTTATCGCTCTATTCTCTGTAAAGGCTATCTTACATTGCCCCTATAATGAATTACCTCTAAATATACAATGCCAAATTTCTTTCAAAAACACAATTAGTGCTTGGCAAAAACTCTGCTCCATTCTAGTAGTTGACTTTAGATATTCTGAATACCTTTCCATAATTGGTAATCCACTCTTTACCCCAGGAAACTCTCAGAAAGTTTATGTACTTTGGGCAGAAAAAAAGAACTTAAATGTATTAATCAATCATGAAGATGGTTGTTTCCCGATATTATACAGCAATTTAATCTTCCAAGAGCTGATTAGTTTACATATCTTCAAGTAAGACATTATGTTAATAACCAAGGGGCTCATTAGATTGCTGGTCTGATATTAAATACAAAAAATTGCAGCAGGCAGTTCCTCAATCTCACTTATTTACAATATTATGCTCAATAAACAAAGCAATTGAACAGTTGCATTACAATAAAAGAGGACAAAATAAATAAATTAAATGGCAAAATAATTTTAATACACATAATTAAGCATTTTATACTATATACTCAGTGTTTAATGCCCATTTAACCCCTTACTTACTGAACCATTTCACACCTTGTACTGAGCTGTTTCAAGCTTCTAGATGCTACTCACATTTAAGCTCTACTGGAAAAAACAACAACATAATTTACTTCATGGTTGTGATCCATTACTCCTGGGAACTACTCTTCCCTGCCACTAGAAGGCAAAGATTCCCAAAGCTCAAAAACAGAATTTATGTTTACCTGATAAATTACTTTCTCCAACGGTGTGTCCGGTCCACGGCGTCATCCTTACTTGTGGGATATTCTCTTCCCCAACAGGAAATGGCAAAGAGCCCAGCAAAGCTGGTCACATGATCCCTCCTAGGCTCCGCCTACCCCAGTCATTCGACCGACGTTAAGGAGGAATATTTGCATAGGAGAAACCATATGATACCGTGGTGACTGTAGTTAAAGAAAATAAATGATCAGACCTGATTAAAAAACCAGGGCGGGCCGTGGACCGGACACACCGTTGGAGAAAGTAATTTATCAGGTAAACATAAATTCTGTTTTCTCCAACATAGGTGTGTCCGGTCCACGGCGTCATCCTTACTTGTGGGAACCAATACCAAAGCTTTAGGACACGGATGAAGGGAGGGAGCAAATCAGGTCACCTAAATGGAAGGCACCACGGCTTGCAAAACCTTTCTCCCAAAAATAGCCTCAGAAGAAGCAAAAGTATCAAACTTGTAAAATTTGGTAAAAGTGTGCAGTGAAGACCAAGTCGCTGCCCTACATATCTGATCAACAGAAGCCTCGTTCTTGAAGGCCCATGTGGAAGCCACAGCCCTAGTGGAATGAGCTGTGATTCTTTCAGGAGGCTGCCGTCCGGCAGTCACATAAGCCAATCTGATGATGCTTTTAATCCAAAAAGAGAGAGAGGTAGAAGTTGCTTTTTGACCTCTCCTTTTACCAGAATAAACAACAAACAAGGAAGATGTTTGTCTAAAATCCTTTGTAGCATCTAAATAGAATTTTAGAGCGCGAACAACATCCAAATTGTGCAACAAACGTTCCTTCTTCGAAACTCGTTTCGGACACAAAGAAGGTACGACTATCTCCTGGTTAATGTTTTTGTTAGAAACAACTTTTGGAAGAAAACCAGGTTTAGTACGTAAAACCACCTTATCTGCATGGAACACCAGATAAGGAGGAGAACACTGCAGAGCAGATAATTCTGAAACTCTTCTAGCAGAAGAAATTGCAACCAAAAACAAAACTTTCCAAGATAATAACTTAATATCAACGGAATGTAAGGGTTCAAACGGAACCCCCTGAAGAACTGAAAGAACTAAGTTGAGACTCCAAGGAGGAGTCAAAGGTTTGTAAACAGGCTTGATTCTAACCAGAGCCTGAACAAAGGCTTGAACATCTGGCACAGCTGCCAGCTTTTTGTGAAGTAACACAGACAAGGCAGAAATCTGTCCCTTCAAGGAACTTGCAGATAATCCTTTCTCCAATCCTTCTTGAAGAAAGGATAGAATCTTAGGAATCTTTACCTTGTCCCAAGGGAATCCTTTAGATTCACACCAACAGATATATTTTTTCCATATTTTGTGGTAAATTTTTCTAGTTACAGGCTTTCTGGCCTGAACAAGAGTATCAATAACAGAATCTGAGAACCCTCGTTTTGATAAGATCAAGCGTTCAATCTCCAAGCAGTCAGCTGGAGTGAGATCAGATTCGGATGTTCGAACGGACCTTGAACAAGAAGGTCTCGTCTCAAAGGTAGCTTCCATGGTGGAGCCGATGACATATTCACCAGATCTGCATACCAAGTCCTGCGTGGCCACGCAGGAGCTATCAAGATCACCGACGCCCTCTCTTGATTGATCCTGGCTACCAGCCTGGGGATGAGAGGAAACGGCGGGAATACATAAGCTAGTTTGAAGGTCCAAGGTGCTACTAGTGCATCTACTAGAGTCGCCTTGGGATCCCTGGATCTGGACCCGTAGCAAGGAACCTTGAAGTTCTGACGAGAGGCCATCAGATCCATGTCTGGAATGCCCCACAGTTGAGTAATTTGGGCAAAGATTTCCGGATGGAGTTCCCACTCCCCCGGATGTAATGTCTGACGACTCAGAAAATCCGCTTCCCAATTTTCCACTCCTGGGATGTGGATTGCAGATAGGTGGCAGGAGTGAGTCTCCGCCCATTGAATGATTTTGGTCACTTCTTCCATCGCCAGGGAACTCCTTGTTCCCCCCTGATGGTTGATGTACGCAACAGTCGTCATGTTGTCTGATTGAAACCGTATGAACTTGGCCTTTGCTAGCTGAGGCCAAGCCTTGAGAGCATTGAATATCGCTCTCAGTTCCAGAATATTTATCGGTAGAAGAGATTCTTCCCGAGACCAAAGACCCTGAGCTTTCAGGGGTCCCCAGACCGCGCCCCAGCCCATCAGACTGGCGTCGGTCGTGACAATGACCCACTCTGGTCTGCGGAAGGTCATCCCTTGTGACAGGTTGTCCAGGGACAGCCACCAACGGAGTGAGTCTCTGGTCCTCTGATTTACTTTTATCTTCGGAGACAAGTCTGTATAGTCCCCATTCCACTGACTGAGCATGCACAGTTGTAATGGTCTTAGATGAATGCGCGCAAAAGGAACTATGTCCATTGCCGCTACCATCAAACCTATTACTTCCATGCACTGCGCTATGGAAGGAAGAGGAACGGAATGAAGTGTTTGACAAGAGTTTAGAAGTTTTGTTTTTCTGGCCTCTGTCAGAAAAATCCTCATTTCTAAGGAGTCTATTATTGTTCCCAAGAAGGGAACCCTTGTCGACGGAGATAGAGAACTCTTTTCCACGTTCACTTTCCATCCGTGAGATCTGAGAAAGGCCAGGACTATGTCCGTGTGAGCCTTTGCTTGAGGAAGGGACGACGCTTGAATCAGAATGTCGTCCAAGTAAGGAACTACTGCAATGCCCCTTGGTCTTAGTACCGCTAGAAGGGACCCTAGTACCTTTGTGAAAATCCTTGGAGCAGTGGCTAATCCGAAAGGAAGCGCCACGAACTGGTAATGCTTGTCCAGGAATGCGAACCTTAGGAACCGATGATGTTCCTTGTGGATAGGAATATGTAGATACGCATCCTTTAAATCCACCGTGGTCATGAATTGACCTTCCTGGATGGAAGGAAGAATTGTTCGAATGGTTTCCATTTTGAACGATGGAACCTTGAGAAACTTGTTTAAGATCTTGAGATCTAAGATTGGTCTGAACGTTCCCTCTTTTTTGGGAACTATGAACAGATTGGAGTAGAACCCCATCCCTTGTTCTCCTAATGGAACAGGATGAATCACTCCCATTTTTAACAGGTCTTCTACACAATGTAAGAATGCCTGTCTCTTTATATGGTCTGAAGACAATTGAGACCTGTGGAACCTCCCCCTTGGGGGAAGCCCCTTGAATTCCAGAAGATAACCTTGGGAGACTATTTCTAGTGCCCAAGGATCCAGAACATCTCTTGCCCAAGCCTGAGCAAAGAGAGAGAGTCTGCCCCCCACCAGATCCGGTCCCGGATCGGGGGCCAACATTTCATGCTGTCTTGGTAGCAGTGGCAGGTTTCTTGGCCTGCTTTCCCTTGTTCCAGCCTTGCATTGGTCTCCAGGCTGGCTTGGCTTGAGAAGTATTACCCTCTTGCTTAGAGGACGTAGCACTTGGGGCTGGTCCGTTTCTACGAAAGGGACGAAAATTAGGTTTATTTTTGGCCTTGAAAGACCTATCCTGAGGAAGGGCGTGGCCCTTACCCCCAGTGATATCAGAGATAATCTCTTTCAAGTCAGGGCCAAACAGCGTTTTCCCCTTGAAAGGAATGTTAAGTAGTTTGTTCTTGGAAGACGCATCCGCTGACCAAGATTTCAACCAAAGCGCTCTGCGCGCCACAATAGCAAACCCAGAATTTTTCGCCGCTAACCTAGCCAATTGCAAAGTGGCGTCTAGGGTGAAAGAATTGGCCAATTTGAGAGCACGGATTCTGTCCATAATCTCCTCATAAGGAGGAGAATCACTATCGATCGCCTTTACTAGCTCATCGAACCAGAAACACGCGGCTGTAGTGACAGGGACAATGCATGAAATTGGTTGTAGAAGGTAACCTTGCTGAACAAACATCTTTTTAAGCAAACCTTCTAATTTTTTATCCATAGGATCTTTGAAAGCACAACTATCTTCTATGGGTATAGTGGTGCGTTTGTTTAAAGTAGAAACCGCTCCCTCGACCTTGGGGACTGTCTGCCATAAGTCCTTTCTGGGGTCGACCATAGGAAACAATTTTTTAAATATGGGGGGAGGGACGAAAGGTATACCGGGCCTTTCCCATTCTTTATTTACAATGTCCGCCACCCGCTTGGGTATAGGAAAGGCTTCTGGGAGCCCCGGGACCTCTAGGAACTTGTCCATTTTACATAGTTTCTCTGGGATGATCAAATTCTCACAATCATCCAGAGTGGATAATACCTCCTTAAGCAGAGCGCGGAGATGTTCCAACTTAAATTTAAATGTAATCACATCGGGTTCAGTTTGTTGAGAAATTTTCCCTGAATCTGAAATTTCTCCCTCAGACAAAACCTCCCTGGCCCCCTCAGACTGGTGTAGGGGCATTTCAGAACCATTATCATCAGCGTCCCCATGCTCTTCAGTATCTAAAACAGAGCAGTCGCGCTTGCGCTGATAAGTGGGCATTTTGGCTAAAATGTTTTTGATAGAATTATCCATTACAGCCGTTAATTGTTGCATAGTAAGGAGTATTGGCGCGCTAGATGTACTAGGGGCCTCCTGAGTGGGCAAGACTGGTGTAGACGAAGGAGGGAATGATGCAGTACCATGCTTACTCCCCTCACTTGAGGAATCATCTTGGGCATCATTTTCAGTGTCACATAAATCACATCTATTTAAATGAGAAGGAACCTTGGCTTCCCCACATTCAGAACACAGTCTATCTGGTAGTTCAGACATGTTAAACAGGCATAAACTTGATAACAAAGTACAAAAAACGTTTTAAAATAAAACCGTTACTGTCACTTTAAATTTTAAACTGAACACACTTTATTACTGCAATTGCGAAAAAGTATGAAGGAATTGTTCAAAATTCACCAAAATTTCACCACAGTGTCTTAAAGCCTTAAAAGTATTGCACACCAAATTTGGAAGCTTTAACCCTTAAAATAACGGAACCGGAGCCGTTTTTATCTTTAACCCCTTTACAGTCCCTGGTATCTGCTTTGCTGAGACCCAACCAAGCCCAAAGGGGAATACGATACCAAATGACGCCTTCAGAAAGTCTTTTCTATGTATCAGAGCTCCTCACACATGCGACTGCATGTCATGCTTCTCAAAAACAAGTGCGCAATACCGGCGCGAATGCCTGCCGATATTATTTTACAAAAATACCCAGATTAAATGATTCCTCAAGGCTAAATATGTGTATATATGAATCGATTTAGCCCAGAAAATGTCTACAGTCTTAATAAGCCCTTGTGAAGCCCTTATTTACTGTCTGAATAAAAATGGCTTACCGGATCCCATAGGGAAAATGACAGCTTCCAGCATTACATCGTCTTGTTAGAATGTGTCATACCTCAAGCAGCAAAAGACTGCTCACTGTTCCCCCAACTGAAGTTAATTCCTCTCAACAGTCCTGTGTGGAACAGCCATGGATTTTAGTAACGGTTGCTAAAATCATTTTCCTCTTACAAACAGAAATCTTCATCTCTTTTCTGTTTCAGAGTAAATAGTACATACCAGCACTATTTTAAAATAACAAACTCTTGATTGAATAAAAAAACTACAGTTAAACACTAAAAAACTCTAAGCCATCTCCGTGGAGATGTTGCCTGTACAACGGCAAAGAGAATGACTGGGGTAGGCGGAGCCTAGGAGGGATCATGTGACCAGCTTTGCTGGGCTCTTTGCCATTTCCTGTTGGGGAAGAGAATATCCCACAAGTAAGGATGACGCCGTGGACCGGACACACCTATGTTGGAGAAAGCTCTATAAAAACCATACCTCACACTAACATTTAGCCAAGCAAATAAGATAGGAAAATAAATAAGAAAAAAATGAAGAAAAGAAAAAAAGTTGTGCGCAAGAATAAACCAACACCAGAAAAACAAAGGGTGAGGTCTCATGGACTCTCACCACCAAGAAAGTAATGAAATTAAAAGATAAGCATAAATTATGTTTTCTTCCATAAGGTAGTGAGAGTCCACATGCCATTACTCCTGGGAACTAATACCCAAGCTGTGAAGTCCATGAGTAATAAAACATAAAGGGTAGTATTTAAGAAACATCTTTTTTCACTGAAAAACTAAATCCATAACCCCAAAAGAACCAAAAACAACATTTTTAAATGTAATTAAAATGAATCAACCTTAGACAACTGACTTTCCAAGCAAAGGCTGCTAAAGAAGAAGGAAAAACATAAAAATGATGGAAGTTAGTAAAATTATGCAAAGAATACCTAGTGGCTGCTTTGAAAATCTGGTCAATTGAAGTTTCATTCTTAAAAGCCCAAGAAGTGGTGACTGGTCTAGTAGAAGTAGCAGTAATCCGTTTAGGTGGAGGCTGAGTTGCTTCCAAGTAAGCCTTATGAATCAGAAGTTTCAACCAAGAAGCCAAAGAAATGGCAGAAGCATTCGACCGTTTCCTGGAACCAGAAAAGTGAACAAATAAACTAGAAGTTTGTCTGAAATCTTTTGTAGTGTCAACATAATACTTTAATGCTCTAACAACATCCAAATTATGCAAAGATCTCTCTGAAGATTTTTAGGATTAGAACATAAAGAAGGTACAACAATTTCCCAACTTAGGCCTCGCTTCCATTGAGTCGTAATTCAGTTTGCGAGCACTCGCAAACTGTTAAATATGCTGTCGAAAGCAATATTGTTTATCGACTGTTTCCAATGGCGCGTTATACCTCAATATCGGCAGCTGGACTCTGGCTGCCGAAAAAATCTTTGCGTCCCATAGAAAGTAATAAAAGCCGTTAATCGATAAATTATACCAGGTTTCCAATGAAAGCGCAAACCGTTAATATACTGTCGGAGGCTGTCGATACATTGAGAAATATTACACCCAGCTCAACTAGGTGTAAAAGAGGAAAATTGTGCTTTTTGAGACCTATTTTCTATTGAAATTATAAAACTTGCAAATAATGCAAGTGTTTTAATGTAGAAATAAATTGTTATAAGCAATATTTATTGTTGTCTCATGTATAGAAATAGTTGAACTTATATTCTAATAGAAATATCAGTATATATTTAAATATAATAATATATGCAAGAACATATCTACAGAATGCAAACTAGACCTATGCCTAGGGCAGCAATACATATTACTTATATTTATGAAGTGGTAAATATAATTATATTAAAAAAATAGTATTTGATTATTAAAAATATGGATAAGTGTATCTTTATTTTTCTTGAGAGGTGATCACCGGTAAGGAGCATGGACGTTAAACGTAAATTCTATAGCGTAAGGTCGGGTTACCTTAGCAACTATGGAAACCTGGTACTAAAATGGAGCCGTAAATTACTTTTAGCTGTCGGCCGCTTCGGTAGCTTACGGCTCCATTTTTAACGACTCAATGGAAGCGAGGCCAAAATTGTCCAAAGACACAACCTTAGGCAAGAAATTACATCTCAACCTAAAAAATGCATTATCTTGAAGGAAAATATATAATAATATAAGAAGAATCACATGAAAGAGCAGATAAGTCAGAGTCTTCTAGCAGAAGAAATAGCCAAAATAAACCAATCCTTCCAAGAAATAATCTTTAAAGCCTTATGCAAAGCTTCAAAAATGCGGAGCCTGCAAAATCTTCAAAACCAAGTTAAGACTCCAAGGAGGAGAACTTGGTTTAACTACAGGCTTAATTCTAGCCAAAGCTTGAAAAAAACCTTAAATGTCTGGAAGATTAGCAATCTTCTTGTGGAACAGAACTGAAAGGGATGAAATCTGACCCTTCAAAGAACTGGTGGATAAACCCTTATCCAAACCATCTTGCAAAAACAGCAAAACCCTAAAAATTCTAAAAGAATACCAGGAAAAACCATGATTCATACACCAAGAAATAGTCCTCAAAATCTTATAATAAATCTTCCTGGTCAGAGGCTTACAAGCCTCTATCAGAGTCTCAATGACATATTGAGAGAACCTTCTCTGCTTAAAAACGATTCCATCAATCTACACGCCATCAACTTAGATTTGAGATTCGGGTGGAAAAATTGACCTTAAGACAGAAGGTCTAGACGCAGAGGATGTGGCCAAGGAAGACAACTGGACATCTGAACCAAATCTGCATACCAAACACTGCAAAACTAAGCTGGAGAAATTAAAATTTCTGATGCTTCCTCTTTTCTGATTCTAGAAATCACCATGGGAAAACAGAGGTGGAAATACATAAGATAGCCAAAATGACCATGGAACTAACAGAGCAACACAACTGCTTGAGGATCCCTGGAACTCACACAATAACTGGGAAAATTGTGATTGAACTGAGGCCATCAGATCTATTTCTGGGAGGCTCCAAAGATCCACTATCTAATTGAAAACATCCAGATGAAGAGACCATTCCCCTTGATTCAAGGACTAACTACTGTGAAAATATGCTTCCCAGTTGTCCACTCCAGGAATATGAACAGCAGAAGATTTACAACAATTGATTTCTGCCCAGTAAATAATTTGTGATACTTCTCTTGTGGCTAGGGAACTGTGAGTTCCCCTTGATAATTGGCATATGCTACTGCTGTAACATTGTCTGTATGCAATCGGAGATATATCCCTTTTCAAAGTAGGCCAACTCTGAAGGGCTCTGTAAATTACACAGTTCAAAAACATATTTAGGTAACCTCACCTTGCGAGGAGACCAAAACCCTTGTGCTCTCTAAGATACCTAGACAGCCTACCAACCTGAAAGACGTGCATCTGTAGTGATCACAGACCAAGAAGGACAAACAAAAGAAGCCCCCTGCGTAAAAATCTGATAATTTAGCCATCAAAACAGAGACGGGCTTGTTCTGAAATCTAGATGAGTCATTTAAGATAGCTGAGTATGATCCCTGCACCATTGTCAAAGCAAACCATACAAAAGGGGAGAGACATACAGAGAGGGGTGAGACAGAGAGGAAAAGAAAGCATTATAATCAATAAATTAAAAAAATAGATAATACTACCTATACTCCAAATACATACCTCCAAAAATCACTGTACTCTGAGGGGAAAATGGAGCACAACTAGGTCTAAGAACCCCTCTCACTGAAGAATCAAAATGGATCATGGACTCTAACCAACTGTATGAAAGAAATCATATTTATATTACTATTTCAATTCACAAGATTATTGAGGTTTTTTTTCTCAAATATAGTCAAAACATTTATGGATTTATAAATATATTAGGTAAACTTTATAAAATAAACAGAAATGGACAATATTTCAGTATTTTTGCATAAAAATTAGTCATTGGAAATCAAAAGAATAAAAAATATATTTTTGTTATGATTCAATACAATGCTTTTTATGCAACTAGGGGAAAGGCTTTTGCACTTTTGATGTTAGCATAGGGGTTTGCTGTGCAAAACATAATGCTTTCTCTCCCATATGAATTTTCGGATGCACAATAAGTTTTAATTTCTGAGCTTAACTTTTCCCATATTCAGAACACGAACAACCTCTCACTCTCATATGAAGATTTTGATGAGTAACAACATTTCTTATGCTGGTAAAACATTTTCCACATTCAGAACATGAAAATGCTTTCTCTCCTTTATGAATTTTCTGATGTCTAATAAGATGTGATTTCTGAATAAAACTTTTCCCACAGTCAGAACATGAAAATGCTTTCTCTCCTGTATGAATTTTCTGATGTCTTCTAAGAGTTGATTTGTCAGTAAAACACTTCCGACATTCAGAACATGAAAATGCTTTCTCTCCTATATGATTTTTCTGATGGCCAATAAGATGTGATTTCTGAATAAAACTTTTCCCACATTCAGAGCATGAAAATGCTTTCTCTCCTGTATGAATTTTCTCATGTCTAATAAGATGTGATTTCAGAGCAAAACATTTCCCACATTCAGCACATGAAAATGGTTTCTCTCCTGTATGAATTTTCTGATGTCTACTAAGAGTTGATTTGTCAGTAAAACACTTCCGACATTCAGCACATGAAAATGCTTTCTCTCCTATATGATATTTCTGATGGCCAATAAGATGTGATTTCTGAATAAAACTTTTCCCACATTCAGAACATGAAAATGCTTTCTCTCCTGTATGAATTTTCTGATGTCTAATAAGATGGGATTTCAGAGCAAAACATTTCCCACATTCAGCACATGAAAATGCTTTCTCTCCTGTATGAATTTTTTGATGTATAGTAAGATGTGATTTCAGAGCAAACCATTTTCCACATTCTGAACATGAAAATGCTTTTTCGCCTGTATGAATTTTCTGATGACCAATAAGATGTGATTTCTGAGTAAAACTCTTCCCACAATCAGAGCATGAAAATGCTTTCTCTCCTGTGTGAATTTTCTGATGTCTAATGAGATGTGATCTCAGAGCAAAACATTTCCCACATTCAGCACACGAAAATGCTTTGTCTCCTGTATACATTTTCTGATGTCTTAAAAGATTTGATTTCCTTGTATAAAATTTCTCATATTCAGAACATAAATTCCCCACGTTGCTACTTTGATTTTGAAGAAGACTGAAACAAGTTTCTGTATTTTCACCATGGCTAGGACTAGGATTACTGCAGTTTGTAAATTCACCTGTTGATAAGAAACACAATGGGATTAATGTTAGTTATTAGTGACATCATTATTATATTTTGAGGACATTTCAACTGTTATAAGTGTCTAGCATAAGAGTAAGGGGCAGGCTATAATTCCTACACCTTTCCCTAGATTCATGCTAATGCTTAAAGTGACATGAAACCTAAATTTCTTTTGTTATTCAGATTGAGAATACAATACTATATATATATATATATATATATATATATATATATATATATATATATATATATATATATATATATATAAATACACAAATATGTCCAAAGCACTAATCCCGGCAAAGGTGTAAAAAATAGAAAAACTTTTTATTCCAAAAAAGATTGAAAGCATAGAGTGAGTTGAACCTTACACATTGCATAGATGCAAGGTATACAAAGTAAAGCCGTGCCCCTCAGCAGACATGTTTCGTGCACAATGCACTTGTTCACTGCATGATATATATATATATGGCTTGAAAAACCCAGTGGTCCCGGACAACTAAACTTATACACACACACACACACATACGGGTGGAAAAATAGCACTATGGTTTACTAGTCAGGGGTTGAAAGGTACTAGTAATCTACTCAATGATAAAGATAGGAAAGTAAAATATCTAAGTTGTCCAGGACCACTGAGTTTTTCAAGCCCTGTATATGTATGTATGTATGTATGTATATATATATATATATATATATATCAAAATAACAAGAGTATTGCATTGAGCAATGATACATTTTTATTGGATTAACTATACATTTATAAGTTGATAAGCTTTCGGAAGAATGCCTTGCTTTCTCAAGTCTGAAGCAATTCTGACCAATTCAATGGAATTTAGAGATTATATCTTAATACACAGGATGGCTAAAAAGAACAGAAAGTGCTACCGAGGTCTGAGTGCAGGGAGAGGAGGAGGTGTCGTAAAAATGATGAGGGGGGTTTAGGTGACAGAGGCAGACAGTGTCCAGTGTAGTAGACAAGGGAAATATATGGTTTTCCATAGAGCATATACTGACATAAAGTTATATATCAACATGGAATCAATATGTATAAAGATGTGAAATTATGTATATAGAGGGAATATAAGATAGTCAAAAAAATGAGAAAAAAAAAGAAGGAATAATAATAATGACAAAAGTGTGGACATAGGCTTACCTGTGTACCTATGCATAGAAAGTGTGGAATATACACTGTAATTGACTATATGAAAGTACATTACAAAAAATGTTGATAATATGTTGAGTCCACATTTAGTCCAGAATTTAGCAAGTTGAAGTGCATTATCATTTTCATCTCAAAGGTCTTTCTTTCCATGGTATTTTTGAAGTTGGCTCTGAGAATCTTGATTTTGAGGTTTTGGATGGAGTGGTCAGGTTTTTGTTTCACAGTGATTTTTGATTGAGTGTCTGTGTAAGTTCATCTGAAAGTGCAGTTTTTGGCTTGTTTCTCCAATATAATATCCCACTTCACAGGCAGTGCAATGTATCATGTATACCACATTTGCAGATATACATGAATATGCCCCTTTAATGTTATAGAATTTACTCTTGTGATTTGCTGTGCTGCTTTCACAAATGTGTTGACATAATTTGCAGAGAGCTTTATTGCAGTGCTTGGTTCCATTCTGAGTGTTCTTTTTATCAAAGGGTAGTTTCCTCTGGACCAGTTTTCACGGAACAGGACCAGTGACCGCGGAGCCATCCAACGTGGAGATCCTCTTTGTACGATAACCGTTGCACATGGAAGATTGAATGCAAGGTACCCATTTTATATTTGGGGTACCTTGCATTCCTATTGGCTGAAATTTTCAAATCAGCCAATAGAATGTGAGCTACTGAAATCCTATTGGCTGATTTGAACAGCGAATACAATTTCAGTAGCTCACATCCTATTGTTTGATTTGAAAATTTCAGCCAATAGGAATGCAAGGTAGCCCAAATATAAAACGGGTATATTGCATTCAATCAAGTGCGTGGTGGTGATCGTACAAAGAGGATCTACACGCTGGATGGCTCTGCGGTTGTCAGTCCTGTTACGTGGTTATCTCCGCGTCGCCTTTGGTCCTGGATGAAGATTAGAAGAGGTCCCCGCTCTAGAAGATGTCACCGCCTGGAAGAAGACCTTCTCCGCTGGACTTCAGGAACAGTGAGTACCTATTTGGAGCTTAGATTTAGGATTTTTTTTTTTTGGGGTGACTTTTTTAGATTATGGATTTTTTGGCTTGTAAAAGAACTGATTGCCCTTTTAAGGGCAATGCCCATACAAATGCCCCTTTAGGGGCAATGGGTAGTTTAGTTTTTTTAGCGTTAGGTTTTTTATTTTGGGGGATTTGGTGAGTGGGGGGGTGGTTATTTGTTTTAAATGTAAAAGCGCTATTTAACTTAGGACTTTTTTTTTATTATGGAGCAGTTACACATAACATACACAAAAGTGGCATAAATGAGAATACAAGTGGCAAGAATACAAATGATTATGCATGCAATTATACATAAATCTGTGACAACAGTCCTCATTTTTGACCCAATTAATAGCATTCTAGGCCACTCATGGGCCTTTAATTAACATACATCCAAAAGATATTGGGATATTATGGAGCTGAGTCAAGTTATATAAACAAAATATTATGAAATAAAAATATACAGGGTTAGGCCAAATCCTAACCTTTTAGTATTATCTTAAAACATGAAATAATACATCCTGCAGAAATATAATTAGGACATGATGAAGGGGCTTACTAGAAATAAAAGATGGCGTCTGAGTGTTTTTAAGCATAAAAAAGGAAATTTATGCTTACCTGATAAATGTATTTATTTTACGATATGACGAGTCCACGGATTTCATCCTTACTTATGGGATATCGCCTCCTGGTCAGCAGGAGGAGGCAAAGAGCACCACAGCAGAGCTGTATATATAGCTCCTCCCTTTCCTCCCCCTCCAGTCATTCAACCGAAGTTAGGAAGAGAAAGGAAAAGCCAAGGTGCAGAGGTGACTGAAGTTTAACAAAAATAAAGACCTGTCTTAGAAAATGACAGGGTGGGCCGTGGACTCGTCATATCGTAAAAGAAATAAATTTATCAGGTAAGCATAAATTTCCTTTTCTTTTACAAGATATGACGAGTCCACGGATTTCATCCTTACTTATGGGATACAATACCAAAGCTATAGGACACGGATGAGAGGGCGGGACAAGACAGGAACCTAAATGGAAGGCACCACTGCTTGAAGAACCTTTCTCCCAAAAAACAGCCTTGGACGAGGCAAAAGTATCAAATTTGGAAAATTTGGAAAAAGCGTTAAGAGACGACCAAGTTATAGCCTTGCAAATCCGTCAACAGAAACATAATTTTTAAATGCCCAAGAGGAAGCCACAGCCATAGTAGAATGAGCCGTAATTCTTTCAGGAGGCTGCTGTCCAGCAGTCTCATATGCAAAACGGATGATACTCTTCAGCCAAAAAGAAAGGGAGGTAGTCGTAGCTTTCTGGCCCCTACGATTCCAGAAACAACAAATAATTAAGATGATTGACGAAATTCTTTAGTCGCCTGCAAGTAAAACTTCAGGGCATGGACCACGTCCAAGTTATGTAACAGACGCTCCTTCTTAGAAGAAGGATTGGGACACAATGAAGGAACAATAATTTCCTGAGTAATATTTTTGTTGGAAACAATCTTAGGAAGAAAAACCAGATTTGGTATGTACCACTACCTTATCAGCATGGAAAATAAGGTAAGGAGAGTCACATAGTAGAGCCGAAAGCTCAGAAACTCTGCGAGCAGAAGAAATAGCAACCAAAAATAAAACTTTCCAAGATAACAACTTAATATCTATGGAATGCATAGGTTCAAACGGAACCCCTTTAAGAACCTTAAGAACTAAATTCCAACTCCAAGGAGGAGCAATAGGTCTAAACACAGGCCTGATCCTAGTCAGAGCCTGAAAAAAAAAAGAACATCCGGAATATCTGCCAGACGTTTGTGTAGCAAAATAGATAAATCAGAAATATGTCCCTTTAAGGAACTTGCTGAAAACCCTTTCTCCAATCCTTCTTGGAGAAAGGACAAAATCCTAGGAATCCTAAACTTACTCCATGAGTAGCCCTTGGATTAGCACAAATAAAGATATTTACACCATATCTTATGGTAAATCTTTCTAGTAACAGGCTTACGTGCCTGGATCAAAGTATCAAATACCGAATCAGAGAACCCTCGCTTAGATAAAATCAAGCGTTCAATTCTCCAAGCAGTCAGCTGCAGAGAAATTAGATTTGGATGATGGAAGGGTCCCTGAATGAGATCTTCCTCAACGAAATCGGCTATGGTGGCAGAGATTACATGTCCACCAAATCTGCATACCAAGACCTGCGAGACCACGCCGGAGCGACGAGAATCCCGAAACCTTCTCTTGTTTGACTCGAGCAGTCACCCTGGGAAGGAGAGCAAATTGCGGGAACACAGAAACTGGGCTGAATGAACAAGTCACTGCCAAGGCATATACCAGTTGTACTGGTGGATCACTGGAACTGGATCCGCATCTTGTATGCTAGGCATTCCGACGAGACTCCATAAGATCCAATGTCGGCCTGTCCCAGCTGAGAAACAGGCAAAAACCTCCAACGAAGTTCCCATTCCCAGATGAAAAGTCTGACTGTTCAGAAAATCCGCCTCCCGGGTTTCTGCACCTGGGATGTGGCTCGCCGATGGATAATAATAGTGAGACTCTGTCCACTAAATCATCACCAAGGAACTCCTTGTTCCTCCCTGAGGAATGACGTAAACTACTGTCGCAATGTTCCGATTGGAATCTAATAAAAGCGGCCGAAGCCAACTGAGGCCAAGTCTGAAGTGCTTTGAATAGTGCTCACAGCTGTAGAACATTGATGGGAAGGAGAGACTCCAGTCGAGTCCATACACCCTGGGTCCCCAGGGAGTTCATCTTCTGATCCTAATATTAGAAAAGATAAATTTGTACAATCTCCATTCCACTGTCTGAGGATGTGCAGTTGAAAAGTCCTGAAGGAGCTCAGAATCTTAAATATTCTGACCCCTGTCAAAAAAACTCTTCTGGTTAGAGACTCGATTAGAGTTCCCCACCTATGAGTCCCCAGGTAGAGTAGAACAATGTAGGAATGAGACTTTGTCAGCTGAAAAGACGACGCCTGGATCAGAATGTCATCCAGCTAAGGCGTCACTGCAATGCCCCGCGGTCTTAGAACCGCCAGCAGAGACCATAGAACCTTTGTGAAAATCCAGGGTGCCGTGGCCAGACCAAAAGACAGAGTCACGAACTGAAAATGTTTGTCCAGAAAGGCAAACCACATGAACTTGTGATGATCTCTGTGGATAAGACATGAATATATATATTCTGTAATCCACGGAATCCATAAATGGACCCTCCTGGGTCTGGAAACCAAAATCTTAGAGGAAGAAGACACATTCACATACCAAGATTTCAACCCGAAGGCTCTGCGTGCTAAGACGGAAATCCCGAACTCTTAGCCGCCAACTTTGTAATCTGCAAGAAAGTCTATAACCGAACTGGCTAAAGCCAGAACTATAATTCCTTATATCCTAAAGGAACTCCATAGAGGTGTGCTTCTGTTCCATCCTAAGTCACAAAGGAGGAAAGCACACCAAGAAGCATACGTAATGTCCTAATAAAAGGACCCGTACTGCCACTTTGACTGAGACTATTTACTTAATAGTCCAAAACAAAGGATATGCGTGTACAGTCTTGCATAACGTAGACAAACGTCAGAAAAGTACATGGAAATTTGAGTGCCTGCCAATCTAGGGATGTAGGCACGTCGTCAGAGAAAGGGGTACCCATTGTGGGACATTTGACCAAAAAGTGTTACTGACTCTTTTAATCTTAAAAAACAGTAACTAGATATTCCACAGCGCAGAAAAAAACTTAAAAGGGACAGTCTAGTATAAATTAAACTTTCATTATTCAGATAGGACTTTTAATTTTAATCAACTTTCCAATTTAATTTTATTATCAAATTTGCTTTTTTCTCTTGGTATTCTTAGTTTAAACTAAACATAGGTAGGCTCATATGCTAATTTCTAAGCCCTTGAGGGCTGCCTCTTATAACATGTTTTTTAAATCTCTTTTCAACACAAAAAGACAGAAAGTACACGTGGGCCATATAGATAACACTGTGTTCAGGCACAGGGAGTTATTTAAGATTTAGCACAAAACAATGCTAAATTTAAGACAATAGATAATAAACAGTCACAGTCATGTGATCAGGGGGCTGGAAGAAGGTTCCTAGATACAAGGTAATCACAGAGGTAAAAAGTATATTAATATAACTGTGTTGGTTATGCAAAACTGGGGAATGGGTAATAAAGGGATTATCTATCTTTTAAAACAATAACAATTCTATGGTAGACTGTCCCTTTAAGTTAACAAAAGTTTAGTTTCAAGACCAGCTATTAGTTAGAGTGTACAATACCAAAAGTCCCTCTTGTGCGCCATGTCTTATTTTAAATAATCTTCCATGAAAGCATTGGGGACAGAACAATCTGAACGATCCATATTAGAATCGAGACAGAACAGAAAAGCAACAAATTTGTAGGACAGTTGTCAAAAACAAATGCACTGCTTTATGCGACTGAAAGAAGAAAAATTAGATAAACTCTTTACTGTCACTTTAACCACGGTTTGATTGAAACCCCAATACATCACTCAGGAAAAACCAGATGAAGGTTTTCATGAAAATGTCTGTCTATCCCTGAATGGGATACTGACAATAGGCGTAAAAGACGAAAAGAGTCTTAAGTGCCGCAATTTTTTATGGGTACACCATATAAGTACAAAGCTGAATTATAGATTAACCAGCTGAAAAGCATGAAATAAACACGTTACTATCTCTTAAAAAAGAAGAAACGTTATTTTATCTGTGCTACTGTCTGTTTAAAAATAAAACTGCAAGAGCTTATTTTCTCGTCTGCAAAAAGAAACACATCAGCACACAAGTAACAAGAATGTCAGATAAGACTGCTGAGAGGAGCCGTCAGTAGTTATCTGCCTTAATATCTGCAAAGTGAGAGCATGCTACTTAAGCATCTGTTAAACTTGCTACTAACAGACATTGCTATGTACAAAGAGCAACAATTCCCTTGTAAGGAACTGCAGAGCACTGCATGTGGGGTATGAAAGGTCTATGTAATGACCAGTGTTAATGGACACCTGTAAAGGATCATTTATAACAAAAATTAACACACCACACAAACGTTACTGTTTCTTTAATCTTAAAGTAACATTCTCCCTCGTGTTTTATAAGCAATCACTGTGCATATGTAGGACACTTGAGGAAAAAAACATAATTTATGCTTACCTGATAAATTCCTTTCTCCTGTAGTGTGGTCAGTCCACGGGTCATCATTACTTGTGGGATATTTGCTCCTCCCCA
This sequence comes from Bombina bombina, assembly GCF_027579735.1. Lineage (NCBI taxonomy): Eukaryota > Metazoa > Chordata > Amphibia > Anura > Bombinatoridae > Bombina > Bombina bombina. Next base: position 796,432,252 of record NC_069502.1, on the reverse strand, counting down.
ACAGGAAGTGCAAGAGGATCACCCAGCAGAGCTGCTATATAGCTCCTCCCCTCTACGTCACACCCAGTCATTCGACCGAGAACCAACGAGAAAGGAGAAGCTAAAGGGTGCAGTGGTGACTGGAGTATAATTTAAAAATTTAGACCTGCCATAAAAAACAGGGCGGGCCATGGACTGACCACACTACAGGAGAAAGGAATTTATCAGGTAAGCATAAATTATGTTTTCTCCTGTTAAGTGTGGTCAGTCCACGGGTCATCATTACTTGTGGGATACCAATACCAAAGCTAAAGTACACGGATGACGGGAGGGACAGGCAGGATCTTTATACGAAGGAACCACTGCCTGAAGAACCTTTCTCCCAAAAACAGCCTCCGAAGAAGCAAAAGTGTCAAATTTGTAAAATTTGGAAAAAGTATGAAGCGAAGACCAAGTTGCAGCCTTGCAAATCTGTTCAACAGAGGCCTCATTCTTAAAGGCCCAAGTGGAAGCCACAGCTCTAGTAGAATGAGCTGTAATTCTTTCAGGAGGCTGCTGTCCAGCAGTCTCATAAGCTAAACGTATTATGCTACGAAGCCAAAAAGAGAGAGAGGTAGCAGAAGCTTTTTGACCTCTCCTCTGACCAGAATAAACGACAAACAGGGAAGACGTTTGTCGAAAATCTTTAGTTGCCTGTAAATAAAATTTCAGGGCACGAACTATATCCAGATTGTGTAGAAGTCGTTCCTTCTTCGAAGAAGGATTTGGACACAAGGATGGAACAACAATCTCTTGATTGATATTCCTGTTAGTGACCACCTTAGGTAAGAACCCAGGTTTAGTACGCAGAACTACCTTGTCTGAATGAAAAATCAGATAAGGAGAATCACAATGTAAGGCTGATAACTCAGAGACTCTTCGAGCCGAGGAAATAGCCATTAAAAACAGAACTTTCCAAGATAACAATTTTATATCAATGGAATGAAGGGGTTCAAACGGAACACCCTGTAAAACGTTAAGAACTAGGTTTAAACTCCATGGCGGAGCAACAGTTTTAAACACAGGCTTAATCCTGGCCAAAGCCTGACAAAAAGCCTGAACGTCTGGAACTTCTGACAGACGTTTGTGTAACAGAATGGACAGAGCTGAGATCTGTCCCTTTAAGGAACTAGCGGATAAACCCTTTTCTAAACCTTCTTGTAGAAAAGACAATATCCTAGGAATCCTAACCTTACTCCAAGAGTAACCTTTGGATTCGGACCAATATAGGTATTTACGCCATATTTTATGGTAAATCCTTCTGGTAACAGGCTTCCTAGCCTGTATTAAGGTATCAATTACTGACTCAGAAAATCCACGTTTTGATAAAATCAAGCGTTCAATTTCCAGGCAGTCAGCTTCAGAGAAATTAGATTTTGATGTTTGAAGGGACCCTGTATCAGAAGGTCCTGTCTCAGAGGCAGAGACCAAGGTGGACAGGATGACATGTCCACTAGATCTGCATACCAGGTCCTGCGTGGCCACGCAGGCGCTATTAGAATCACCGATGCTCTCTCCTGTTTGATCCTGGCAATCAATCGAGGAAGCATCGGGAAGGGTGGAAACACATAAGCCCTCCCGAAGGTCCAAGGTGCTGTCAAAGCATCTACCAGGACCGCTCCCGGATCCCTGGATCTGGACCCGTAACAAGGAAGCTTGGCGTTCTGTCGAGACGCCATGAGATCTATTTCTGGTTTGCCCCAACGTCGAAGTATTTGGGCAAAGACCTCCGGATGAAGTTCCCACTCCCCCGGATGAAAAGTCTGACGACTTAGGAAATCCGCCACTCCCGGGATGTGGATTGCTGATAGGTGGCAAGAGTGAGACTCTGCCCAGCGAATTATCTTTGATACTTCCATCATCGCTAGGGAGCTTCTTGTCCCTCCTTGATGGTTGATGTAAGCTACAGTCGTGATGTTGTCCTGATGAACCCCCGAGTTGTTAACTGGGGCCAAGCCAGAAGGGCATTGAGAACTGCTCTCAATTCCAGAATGTTTATTGGCAGGAGACTCTCCTCCTGAGTCCATGATCCCTGAGCCTTCAGAGAATTCCAGACAGCGCCCCAACCTAGTAGGCTGGCGTCTGTTGTTACAATTGTCCAATCTGGCCTGCTGAATGGCATCCCCCTGGACAGATGTGGCCGAGAAAGCCACCATAGAAGAGAATTTCTGGTCTCTTGATCCAGATTCAGAGTAAGGGACAAATCTGAGTAATCCCCATTCCACTGACTTAGCATGCACAATTGCAGCGGTCTGAGATGTAGGCGTGCAAAGGGTACTATGTCCATTGCCGCTACCATTAAGCCGATCACCTCCATGCATTGAGCCACTGACGGGTGTTGAATGGAATGAAGGACACGGCAAGCATTTTGAAGCTTTGTTAACCTGTCTTCTGTCAGGTAGATCTTCATTTCTACAGAACCTATAAGAGTCCCCAAGAAGGGAACTCTTGTGAGTGGAAAGAGAGAACTCTTCTTTTCGTTCACCTTCCACCCATGCGACCTTAGAAATGCCAGTACTAACTCTGTATGAGACTTGGCAGTTTGAAAGCTTGAAGCTTGTATCAGAATGTCGTCTAGGTACGGAGCTACCGAAATTCCTCGTGGTCTTAACACCGCCAGAAGAGCACCCAGAACCTTTGTGAAGATTCTTGGAGCCGTAGCCAATCCGAATGGAAGAGCTACAAACTGGTAATGCCTGTCTAGGAAGGCAAACCTTAGATACCGGTAATGATCTCTGTGAATCGGTATGTGAAGGTAACCATCCTTTAAATCCACTGTGGTCATGTACTGACCCTTTTGGATCATGGGTAGGATTGTCCGAATAGTTTCCATTTTGAACGATGGAACTCTTAGGAATTTGTTTAGGATCTTTAAATCCAAGATTGGTCTGAAGGTTCCTTCTTTCTTGGGAACCACAAACAGATTTGAGTAAAACCCCTGTCCGTGTTCCGACCGCGGAACCGGATGGATCACTCCCATTAGTAAAAGATCTTGTACACAGCGTAGAAACGCCTCTTTCTTTATTTGGTTTGTCGACAACCTTGACAGATGAAATCTCCCTTTTGGGGGAGAGGATTTGAAGTCCAGAAGATATCCCTGAGATATGATCTCTAACGCCCAGGGATCCTGGACATCTCTTGCCCAAGCCTGGGCGAAGAGAGAAAGTCTGCCCCCCACTAGATCCGTTCCCGGATCGGGGGCCCTCAATTCATGCTGTCTTAGGGGCAGCAGCAGGTTTTCTGGCCTGCTTGCCCTTGTTCCAGGACTGGTTAGGTCTCCAGCCTTGTCTGTAGCGAGCAACAGCTCCTTCCTGTTTTGGTGCAGAGGAAGTTGATGCTGCTCCTGCCTTGAAATTACGAAAGGAACGAAAATTAGACTGTCTAGCCCTAGGTTTGGCTCTGTCTTGAGGCAGGGCATGGCCTTTACCTCCTGTAATATCAGCGATAATTTCTTTCAAACCGGGCCCGAATAAGGTCTGCCCTTTGAAAGGTATGTTAAGTAATTTAGATTTAGAAGTAACGTCAGCTGACCAGGATTTTAGCCACAGGGCTCTGCTTGCCTGAATGGCGAATCCGGAATTCTTAGCCGTAAGTTTAGTTAAATGTACTACGGCATCTGAAACAAATGAATTAGCTAGCTTAAGTGTTTTAAGCTTGTTTGAAATCTCATCTATAGTTATTGAGTCAAGAGTCTCTTCCAGGGACTCGGACCAAAAAGCGGCCGCGGCCGTGACAGACGCAATACATGCAAGGGGTTGCAATATAAAACCTTGTTGAACAAACATTTTCTTAAGGTAACCCTCTAATTTTTTATCCATTGGATCTGAAAAGGCACAGCTATCCTCCACCGGGATAGTGGTACGCTTAGCCAGAGTAGAAACCGCTCCCTCCACCTTAGGGACCGTCTGCCATAAGTCCCGTGTGGTGGCATCTATTGGAAACATTTTTCTAAATACAGGAGGGGGGGAAAAGGGTACACCGGGCCTATCCCACTCCTTAGTAATTATCTCTGTAAGCCTTCTAGGTATAGGAAATACGTCAGTACTCGCCGGTACCGCATAGTATCTATCCAGCCTACATAATTTCTCTTGGATTGCAACGGTGTTACAATCATTCAGAGCCGCTAATACCTCCCCTAGCAGTACGCGGAGGTTTTCAAGCTTAAACTTAAAATTAGAAATGTCTGAATCCACTCTATTGGGATCAGAACCGTCACCTGCAGATTGAAGCTCTCCGTCCTCATGTTCCGCATACTGTGACGCAGTATCTGACATGGCCCTATTATTATCAGCGCACTCTGTTCTCACCCCAGAGTGATCACGCTTCCCTCTAAGTTCTGGCAATTTAGACAAAACTTCAGTCATAACATTAGCCATGTCCTGTAATGTGATTTGTAATGGCCGCCCTGAAGTACCCGGCGTTACAATATCACGCACCTCCCGAGCGGAAGATGCAGGTACTGACACGTGAGGAGAGTTAGTCGGCATAACTTTCCTCTCGTTGTTTGGTGAATGATGTTCAATTTGTACAGATTGACTTTTATTTAAAGTAGCATCAATGCAATTAGTACATAAATTTCTATTGGGCTCCACTTTGGCTTTAGCACATATAGCACAGAGATATTCCTCTGAGTCAGACATGTTTAACACACTAGCAATTAAACCAGCAAACTTGGAAATACTTTTCAATTCAATTTACAAATAATATGAAAAAACGTACTGTGCCTTTAAGAAGCACAGAAAAAGTTATGACAGTTGAGTAACAATAAACCGGAGAAACTATAAAATCAAATTCTTTCCGGTAAAAACACAATTTTAGCAAAGGATTGCCCCCATTAGCAATGGATAACTAACCCTTTAATAGCAGAAAAAATGTACAGAATATAACGTTTTTTATCACAGTCAAAGCACAATCTCACAGGTCTGCTGTGAGTGATTACCTCCCTCAAAATAATTTTTGAAGACCCTTGAGCTCTGTAGAGACGAACCGGATCATGCAGGGAAGAAAACAGACTTGTGACTGAATTTCTGATGCGTAGTAAAAGCGCCAAATTAAGCCCCTCCCCCTCACACACAACAGTGAGGGAGATCAGTAAACTGTCTTAAATTAAATAAAATGCCCGCCAAGTGGATAAAAACAGTGCCCAAAACAATTTTTCACCCAGTACCTCAGAAAATTAAACGATTTAACATGCCAGCAAAACGTTTAACATCAAATAAATGAATTGTCATAGAAAGCCTGCTGCTAGTCGTTCTCACTGCAAGATAGGCTAAAGTTTTATGCATACAGTATTATCCCAGTGAAGTGCCATTCCCCAGAATACTGAAGTGTAAATATACATACATGACAGCCTGATACCAGTTGCTACTACTGCATTTAAGGCTGAACTTACATTATATAGGTATTGGCAGTATTTTCTCAGTCAATTCCATTCCTCAGAAAATAATATGCTGCTACATACCTCTTTGCAGGTGAACCTGCCCGCTGTCCCCTGATCTGAAGTTTACCTCACTCCTCAGATGGCCGAGAACAGCAAAATGATCTTAACTACTCCGGCTAAAATCATACAAAAACTCAGGTAGATTCTTCTTCAAATTCTCCCTGAGAAGGAACAACACACTCCGGTGCTGTTTTAAAATAACAAACTTTTGATTGAAGTTATAAAAACTAAGTATAATCACCACAGTCCTCTCACACATCCTATCTATTAGTTGGGTGCAAGAGAATGACTGGGTGTGACGTAGAGGGGAGGAGCTATATAGCAGCTCTGCTGGGTGATCCTCTTGCACTTCCTGTTGGGGAGGAGCAAATATCCCACAAGTAATGATGACCCGTGGACTGACCACACTTAACAGGAGAAAGAGTACTGCATGTGGGACAAGACAAGTCTGTAGCAAGTATTGACAAGTGTCAACAGACTCCTTAACAACAATCTATAGTAGAAGGAGCATTTAGTAATAAAAAATCAACACACCACAAAAACGTTACTGTGTCTTTAAAGTTTAAAGTAACATTCTCTTTAGTGTTTTATAAGCAACTCCCATGCTATATGAATGACACTTGAGGGAACCATATTCTGTAAGATCAAATGTGAGTTTTAGTTAACCTCAGAGAAGCCTGCAGAGGTATCCTAAAAACTTAGTCCCCACGTATCCTAAGCAGTTGTGGACACAAACGTTACTGTTTTCCAGTGCTTTGTTATATTAGTTTGAGAAACAGAGTGCCTTGAACCCTTTTCACCTGGTTACAAAACTCCCACTTAACCAAATCCGGAGCGCATTTCAACGCTAACGGACACACACAGGGGAAGAGCTTTCAAGCACCAAAGACTTCCCGGACGGCGTGCAACCTCTCAGCTGTATGCTGATTGAAACACAGCTGAGGAGGCATCCAGCGCGCCATCGGAGATATGCTAGATAAATGGCGCTCAACGGCAGACCACGAAGCTCCGCCCATCGTGGGCGTAGATAAACAGGATCGCAGAGAAAACAACACAAAGTCAAAAGGCGCACACACAATGGCGCGTATTGAAACTCCGCCCATCGTGGGCGTATCATTCTCAAGCTCCCATGCGGCTAACAATATCCTTAACAAAAATAAAGCCTTCGGGAAAATCAGTGCAACACAGTAGAAGGAACGTTCCCTACTGAAATAGACGTAGCATCATGTGAAACAAGGCAATATAAAACTCCCTGTTGGCTTTACTGCAGACATATGCCGTAACGAGCAGGGGTACCTGTCATGAAATCATTTACACTCATTTTTCAACCCCTTGTTGTAAAACACATGATAACCTCTACTGACAGTTCCCAAGTAATATTATTGGAAGCATTTATAACATGTAATATAAATACCCAGCCTGCCAGCTCCCTGTCAAGAGTAGAAGCCGTAAGATGCAGGGGCACGCAATATGTCAAACCTAACAGCCCTCACATAAGTCCTACATAACACCCAAGAGTGAAATAGGAAGACCCTCCCTGTCGGCTGATAAACAAACTAGAAGCCGCTGGAGTTTGTAGGGAAGGGATGACAAGTTGCCTCTGAACACAGAGCTGCCCATGAAAAACTAACCCCCATAACATGGATATGTTTTCATCAATAAAGTGCCAAATCCTTTCTGTGTACATATAATTTTTTCTCCATTGTAATCCAGAAAATAAAGTTGAGCACTTACCTTAGAAGGCTGCCCGGCAGTAGTGCATCTCACCCGGCTTGTGAAGTTCTTTCCTCCCCTTCACATTAGCCTGTGGAAAACAAAAAGTGCTGAGCATATATTCCCTCCGACTTTTACAAGCAGGGCAGCATCAGTATGGGAGTCGCAGTGAGATTTATGTCCCACAAGTTCCCATTACTTTAAAGCCACCAGATGCTTCTCTTTTTGTATTGAAGAGACTGATCTGGTCTAGGCTACACCCCAGAACAAAATAGCGCACTGTGGCACTACTTAAAAAATAATAAACACTTGATTGAAGAATCTATAACTAACACCTCACTCTGCCTCTTCCTATCACTAACACAGGCAAAGAGAATGACTGGAGGGGGAGGGAAGGGAGGAGCAATATATATAGCTCTGCTGTGGTGCTCTTTGCCTCCTCCTGCTGACCAGGAGGCGATATCCCATAAGTAAGGATGAAATCTGTGGACTCGTCATATCTTGTAAAAGAAATAAACTACATTAAGAATGGCGTAGTGATAATGTGTATCAATTAAGTTTTGGGGATCCCCCCTAAAATACCGGGCATATCAGGGGAATCTAGCAGCCTGAACAATGAAGTTATACATACAGGGAGTGCAGAATTATTAGGCAAGTTGTATTTTTGAGGATTAATTTTATTATTGAACAACAACCATGTTCTCAATGAACCCAAAAAACTCATTAATATAAAAGCTGAATATTTTTGGAAGTAGTTTTTAGTTTGTTTTTAGTTTTAGCTATTTTAGGGGGATATCTGTGTGTGCAGGTGACTATTACTGTGCATAATTATTAGGCAACTTAACAAAAAACAAATATGTACCCATTTCAATTATTTATTTTTACTAGTGAAACCAATATAACATCTCAACATTCACAAATATACATTTCTGACATTCAAAAACAAAACAAAAACAAATCAGTGACCAATATAGCCACCTTTCTTTGCAAGGACACTCAAAAGCCTGCCATCCATGGATTCTGTCAGTGTTTTGATCTGTTCACCATCAACATTGCGTGCAGCAGCAACCACAGCCTCCCAAACACTGTTCAGGAGGTGTACTGTTTTCCCTCCTTGTAAATCTCACATTTGATGATGGACCACAGGTTCTCAATGGGGTTCAGATCAGGTGAACAAGGAGGCCATGTCATTAGATTTTCTTCTTTTATACCCTTGCTTGCCAGCCACGCTGTGGAGTACTTGGACGCGTGTGATGGAGCATTGTCCTGCATGAAAATCATGTTTTTCTTGAAGGATGCAGACTTCTTCCTGTACCACTGCTTGAAGAAGGTGTCTTCCAGAAACTGGCAGTAGGACTGGGAGTTGAGCTTGACTCCATCCTCAACCCGAAAACACCCCACAAGCTCATCTTTGATGATACCAGCCCAAACCAGTACTCCACCTCCACCTTGCTGGCGTCTGAGTCGGACTGGAGCTCTCTGCCCTTTACCAATACAGCCACGGGCCCATCCATCTGGCCCATCAAGACTCACTCTCATTTCATCAGTCCATAAAACCTTAGAAAAATCAGTCTTGAGATATTTCTTGGCCCAGTCTTGATGTTTCAGCTTGTGTGTCTTGTTCAGTGGTGGTCGTCTTTCAGCCTTTCTTACCTTGGCCATGTCTCTGAGTATTGCACACCTTGTGCTTTTGGGCACTCCAGTGATGTTGCAGCTCTGAAATATGGCCAAACTGGTGGCAAGTGGCATCTTGGCAGCTGCACGCTTGACTTTTCTCAGTTCATGGGCAGTTATTTTGCGCCTTGGTTTTTCCACACGCTTCTTGAGACCCTGTTGACTATTTTGAATGAAACGCTTGATTGTTCGATGATCACGCTTCAGAAGCTTTGCAATTTTAAGAGTGCTGCATCCCTCTGCAAGATATCTCACTATTTTTGACTTTTCTGAGCCTGTCAAGTCCTTCTTTTGACCCATTTTGCCAAAGGAAAGGAAGTTGCCTAATAATTATGCACACCTCATATAGGCTGTTGATGTCATTAGACCACACCCCTTCTCATTACAGAGATGCACATCACCTAATATGCTTAATTGGTAGTAGGCTTTCGAGCCTATACAGCTTGGAGTAAGACAACATGCATAAAGAGGATGATGTAGTCAAAATACTAATTTGCCTAATAATTCTGCACTCCCTGTATGTAAGCTTAGTCTATTTAATGTTCTGCATGGGAAAAACAATGTACCAATATTTTCCATCTTATAAAGACATTTGACCTCAGGTAGTATCTCTTTTGCTTCTCCCCCAGCTCCGGCCGCAAGCCACGAGATGAATGCCAGCGTCTCCCAGAAAAGATATGCGTTAAGATTCATGCATATCTCTCATACATCATGGGCTGCACAATGTATGAGACCACTGGTGCCATGTAATATACTTTGGGAGCATCGTCATATCTTCTGCCTTAGTAAGGGATCAGAAGCTACATTACTAACAAAAGTACAAAGATCAGATATATGTTTGTCAGGCTATATTAACTTGGAAAAGACAGAGCTAGCCTTAATAAGATGTCAGCAGCTATAATGCGAGCTAATACACTTAAGTCAAATGCGTGTTTGTGGAACATGTTGTATAAATTAATTTATGTGGGGCATGGCAATCTTTAATATTGTGTCAACGGTTAAAGTGCAGGCAAATACTGTTTGCAGTACGTATTATAGAAATTAACTAATGTAGAGCAGAGCTAAATAAAGTATAAGCAGCGACATTGCAGACGAGTATATAAGAAACAGATATATGTTTGTAGAACATATTCTATAACATTAACTTATGAAAAACAAATCTTAATGGTTTCAAAACACAGATGAATGACCTAATAACAGTAACGATAACTCTAGGGAGCAGGTGGTAATAAGGGCGGATTATTTAATTTTTGTCAGCCCCATGAGTCTATTTGCAAGCAAGGCAGCGTCTTATTATAAGTGCAGAATTTACTTTGTGAGAGGTTAGTGAAGCAGCTCTTACGAGGTATTGGTCTTAAGTGAACTGATGTCTCTGTTAGAGGGTTTGAAGTCTGTCCATTTCTACGCATCTTATAAAAATCCTTGGGCTGAGATCCACTTTCATTGAGGAAGCCGATTGGAATATTGGCAGTTGGCGAGAAGCTCGTCTGCGATCATTTTCGGCCTTCGGGGAGCCCCCCACAAACTCCCACAAGGCTTCGCTAGGTGGTAAATTTCCTCCCGACTGCAGGATCTTGCATATCGTGACAGACGAATCCACCCTGGGAAGTGTTGTATGCAGTTTACTTTTTTCTTCCTGGTTTCCTATATAATAATTGTGCAGTGGCTCAGGTAACCCTCCTCCGTGTAGAAACTCTGGTGTTAGCGAAGTGGTATTTTTTAAGGGCTGAGACTCCCGCTGGTAGCTGTTAGTGACATGATTTTGTAAGTCTGGTGTTCTGTTTATGACTGCAGCTGCTGAGCTCGTGGCAGCGCAGTATTTCATTAGGTAATCCATTGGAGCTTTATCAAGGAGTTGTTGGAAGAGTTCCTCTATCTTGGCTTCCATCCTGGCCATGGTAATATTTAAGCTGAAGGCTAGATCGGCTGCGCTTGCGGCGGCCATTTTAGGTGAGATGTGTTGGAGGCCTTTTGTAGATTTGTTGTCCTCTTTCGTTCGCTTGTATCCTCTTTTACCGGAGAGTAAGAATTATAAAGTACAGATTTGCTAATGGGTTCAGGAGTGGCAGAATATCTTGGTGTCCCGAGAGGGGTGATGTTGGCTTCCGTGAGCCGCCACTCTAGGCCTCTGTTGTCTAATCCCGGGCTCCAGATTAAAAAATACAGCCTGATATATGCAATGTGGAGCACTACTATGTAAGTGAGCACAGTAGTGGTCAAATTAAAGGGACACTGAACCCAAATCTTTTCTTATGTAATTCAGAAAGAGCATGCAATTTTAAGCAACTTTCTAATTTACTCCTATTATCAATTTTTCTTCGTTCTCTTGCTATCATTATTTGAAAAAGAAGGCATCTAAGCTTTTTTTTGGTTTCTGTAGTCTGGACAGCACTTTTTTATTGGTGGATGAATTTATCCACCAATCAGCAAGGACAACCCCACCAAAAATGGGCCGGCATCTAAACTTACATTCTTGCATTTCAAATAAAGATAACAAGAGAATGAAGAAAATGTGATAATAGGAGTAAATTAGAAAGTTGCTTAAAATTTCATGCTCAATCTGAATCACGAAAGAAATTTTTTGGGTACAGTGTCCCTTTAAGGGTGTTTGCTGTAAAGTGTCTCTAGTAATCGGCAGATTAATGAAGGTTTCAGGCTGAGCTTTGAAGAGTGCGACCATGCAGAGTCGCTGCTTAGACATGCCCCCTCAAAAGGCCCTTTTAATGGCTATTGGTAGTTTAGTTTAGATTAGGGGGGCTTTTTTATTTTCATAGGGGTATTAGATAAGGTTTAATTTTTTTATTTTTGATAAAGTGTATTTTTTGTAGTTTTAGATTAATTTAATCTTAGTTTTTTTTTAAAAGTTATGTTAGTTTTTTTAATTTTAATTGTAACTTAATATTTTTTTATTGAATGTAATTGGGGTTAATTTAGAGGGTGTTAGGTTAGGGGGCTTAGTAATTAAATTAGTTATTTGCGTTGTGGGGGGTTTGTGATTTAGGGGTTAATAGTGTAATTAAGTTTAATGCGTTGTGGGGGAATGGTGGTTTAGGAGTTAATAGCTTAATTAGGTTTATTGCGATGTGGGGGGGGATGGCGGATTATGGGTTAATACATTTATCAGTTAGATTGCGATGTGGGTGAATGGCGAATTAGGGGTTAATAGTTTAATTAGGTATAGTGCGTTGTGAGGGTTGGCGGTTTAGGGGTTAATGCTTTTATTATTAGTTGCAATGTGGGGTGATGGCGGATAAAGGGGTTTTGACATATCAGTATTATTTTTGGGAGGCAGGTTAGACTTTTACTGGAGATTTAACTTATTTTTTTAAATGTTCTTATGCGTCGGCAGTTTATAAACTGCTGTAAGTCGCTGGCAACTCCAGAAATGTGTATTTACTCACATTTCTGGACATCGCTAGTTTATCCGACTTACGGCAGTTTATGGACTGCTGGTGAGGTTTATGTGATTCCGCAATGTGCAGGGTGAAATTACAGGCGACGCGGGTTTCAGCAGTTGCGCTGAAGCCTGTGCCGCATATGTAATCTCACACGGTTAGTTTACCTGCTCTGACCCAAGATAATCATGAAAATCTGGCCTGTTAGGGAGGCCTGCGAACAGGTTTGAAAACCAGTGCATTACTGAAAGCTAGCTGTACACATCTAGCGAGAAAATGACTGGAGACATATATGTGCAGACACCAAACATCAGTTAGCTAGTAGTGCACTGCTGCCACTGAGCCTACCTAGGTATACTTTTCAGCAAAGGATACCAAGATAACACAGAAAATTAGATAATATAAGTAAATTGGAAAGTTGTTTAAAATTGTATCTTCTATCTGAATCACAAAAGTTTAATTTTTACTTTACTGTGTCATTAACACTTGATTATATGCACAACAAAACACATGTATAATATATTGAAATAAAGTGTTTCACTCATAGTTAGACATAGTTAATACAAAACCAATCAGCAAGATTACAAGTTATGCGCTAAATCTGGTGCGTAAATAACGCAAAAAAATAGTAGTATAGCACTCTACCTAGCGCTGCCATGAAAAACCTTCTTTTGCTGTGCGATATAGTGCGATAAGCTTCATACTGCACAAAAGCCAAGGCCAGACTTGATGTGCTCGTGCACTTTTCCCCCCATAGACATCAATGGAGACAAAGTGTTAGAAAAAAACTAGCACCTGCAATTGTGGAATGGCGATCGCTATAACGCAACCCCATTGATGTTTATGGGGAAAATAAAGTTATATATAAATCTAACACCCTAACATAAACCCCTAGTCTAAATACCCATAATCCTCCGCCCCTGAAACTAATTAAAGTTATTAACCCCTAAACCGCCGCCCTCTGACATCGGAGACACTAAACATATTAACCCCTAAACCACAGGCCCCCACATCGCTACTTATAAAATAAAGTTATTAACCCCTAAACCGCCGCCCCCCACATCGCAACTACTAAACTAAACCAATTGACCCATAAGCCACTGGCCCCCCATATTGCCAACACTAAACTAAACCTTTTAACCCCTAAACTGCCAGCCCCCACATCACCAACACCAAACTAAACCTACTAACCCCTAAACCGCCCCCCATATCGCAAAACACTAAATTGAACTATTAACCCCTAAACCGCCGGCCCCCCACATCACCAACACTAAACTAAACCTATTAACCCCTAAACCTAACACCCCCCCTAACTTTAACTTACAATATAACTATCTTAAAATAAATTAAAACTTAGCTGTGAAAAAAATAAACCTAAGATTAAACTATAAATTAACCTAACATTACTATTTTAAAAAAATAAAAATAAAAAAACCTAAATTACAATATTAAAAAATCCTAACACTACAATTTTTTTTAAAAAAAACCTAACAATTTCAAATCAGCCAATAGGATGAGAGCTGCTTAAATACCTATTAGCTGATTTGAATATTTAAGCAGCTCTCATCCTATTGGGTGATTTGAATATTTCAGCCAATAGGAATTCAACGGTACCCCATTATAAAAGGGGTACCTTGCATTGATGCTTGAGTGTGCGGCAGACTATTGCATGAAGAGGAGGATCCACTTCGCTGAAGACCGGCGCCGCTGAAGAGGACCAGCGCCCCAGATAAGAATCAGCGCTCCGGATCCACGCATCGCTGAAGACCACTCCGCACCTTCGGGAAGAAGATAGAAGATGGTGCCGCCCTGGAAGAAGATCTTTACAGCCTGGATAAAGACTTCCGCCTGGACTTCTGGACATCAGGAACGGTGAGTAGATTTTCTGGGGTTAGTGTTAGGTTTTTTTTGGGGTGTTTTTTTTTTTAGATTAGGGTTTTTTTTATTTTAATGGGCACAAAAAAACTGATTGCCCTTTTAAAGTGAAGGTCAATTTTCATGTGAAAGTGCCCGTTTTTAAAAAAACTATTAAAAATAAGGGCACTTTCAATCATGAAAATTGACATTTCAGCCGTTTAAAAAAAAAAATATATACTTACCTTTTCTTCTTGAAGCCGCTCCAGTGCTTCACCAGCCCGTCGCAAGCCTCTTCATACATCAGCAATGACTATTCTGGCATCCTCCAATTACGGCTTCCCCCCCGGGGTAATCATTGCCTGAGGCAATGCCGTGATTGAAGGAAGCCGGTTTCGTCATTGCTGGGTAAGTAAACCAGGAAGAAGCAGACGGGGCATCGTTTCAGAACGGCGATCCGGCGTTTCAGAAGAACAAAGTTAGTATTTTTAAAATACTGTGCTATGTCAATTTTCATGAACGAAAGTTTTTAATCGTTTTTTTTAAAAATTGACCTTCACTTTAAGGGCAATGCCCATACAACTGCCCCTTTAGGGGCAATGGGTAAACAAGAGCTGTTTAACTTAGGCAATGCCCTACAAAAGGCCCTTTTAAGGGCTATGGGTAGTTTATTGTTAGTTTAGGGGGTGTTTTTATTTTTTGGTGGCTTTTTTGTTTTTATAGGGCTATTAGATTAGGTTTAATTTTTATTATTTTGGATAATTTTGTTTATTATTTTTTTAATCTTAGCGTTTTTTTATTTTTCATAACGTGTTTTTTTTTTGTAATGTTAGTTTATTTTTAATTTTCTTAATTTTAGTGTTTGTTTTTTTTGTAATGTTAGTTTTTTAAAAAAAAAATTTTTGTAGTGTTTTTTTTATTTTATTTTTTAAAATAGTAATGTTAGGTTAATTTATAGTTTAATCTTAGGTTTATTTTTTCACAGGTAAGTTTCTATTTATTTTAAGATAGTTATATTGTAATTTAAAGTTAGGGGGGGTGTTATGTTTAGGGGTTAATAGGTTTAGTTTAGTGTTGGCGATGTGGGGGGGGGGTGGCGGTTTAGGGGTTAATAGGTTTATTTAGTGTTGGCTATGTGGGTGGGCGGTGGATTAGGGGTTAAAAAATGTAATATAGTATTTGCGATGCGGGGGTGTGTGGCGGTTTATGGGTTAATAGTGTAGTTTATGGGTGTTAGTGTACTGCTAAAACGCTAGCGTATAGCTGTACTGCAGCGACTTGTAATAAGGGAGACCTGCATATTCCGTGCGCAATGGCCAATTTTTCAGCGGTATAGCCATACCGCAAAACTTGTAATTTTTCTGAATGTTTGTTATTGAAATAAATGTTCTAACAGTGATTAAAAGTGATATGGTCTTTGATCTGATGGACAAAGGTGTATATGTATGTGTTTTTATTTATATATGTGTATAAATATACAGGAGTCTATGCAGAAAGGGACTTAGCAAGGTCACGCTATCCGACTTCCAGATGTCAGCGCACAGGAGGCTTTGGCTCTTGCGATAACATTTTACTTTCGACTTGTAATACAAGTACAAGAATAGGAGCACTATAGATATAACTTGAGTGGAGTTAGCACTCAGTACTGTTTATATTTTTCTGCTTCATTTGTAATCTAGCCCTTAGTTATTCATACATGAGTTGCTCGCTGACTTGTGTCTGCTGTGTAACCATGTGAGAAAATATAACTTATTTACATGAGACAAAATGACACCATCACAGAATATTCCCTTTACTTAACCCCTTAATGACAGACATACTCTGTACATCTGTGGTCGTTTTGGGTTTAACTAGCGCAACTTCACCGACAGTCGTAAAGTTGTGCTAGGACTGCATGCCTGAGGCAAGACCTGTGCTTTATCCGGCAGATGTTTGAGGGTAATGTGTTAATTAGCGCTAATCACCTGTAGCCGTATTTATAGGAACTTCATCCTCCTCAGTCTTCACGTAATTACACACATAAGGTTCTCCTCCGTGCTCAACCGCTGAGCCATCTGAAGGCATCACATCCATACGGCCTGTACAGTAAGAATATACATGCATATGTGTAAGTTGTTTGCAGTGCTCGTGGGAAGTATCAATTTCTCTCTCATTATATATAAATATAAATCATGTGATGACCCGTAAATTACTTTGTGCACACAAGAGAATTATTTAGTAGACTATCACACTTACTATGCACACTCACCTGTAACTCACATGCCTCACACACAATATATGCACACTCACAAGGAACCCAAGTACCTCAAACACAATATATGCACACTCACCTGTAACTCACATACCTCACACACAATATAGGTGCACACTCACCTGTGACCTATGTACCTCACACACAATATATGTGCACACTCACCTGTAAGCCACATACCTCACACACACAATATATGTCCCAACTCAGCTGTAATCCAGGTACCTCACACACAATACATGTTCACACTCACCTGTAAGACATTTACCTCACACTCATATACATGCACCCTCAGCTGTAACCCACATACCTCACAGACAATATATGTGCACGCTCACCTGTAAACCACATACCTCACACAAAACACAAATTCTACCTTCATCCCGCAGAGACAACATACACGCACACTCACCTATAAACCTGGGTTCTTGAGACCACACACATGCACACTCACCTGTAACCTGCCTCTCTCACACACAAGATGTGCATGTGTATCCTGTGTCCCTCAGGCACAACACACGTGCACACTCACCTGGGCTGATACTGTCACTGGTTTCCTCATCTGGTGCTTCCAGCTGATGCCTCAACCACAGATCTTCTGTTATCTCAACTTTCACTATATCAGCGTTATCTTCATCTGTACAAATAAAGCAGATTCAGTTTTTATATCACATGATCTAGTTTTGTATAACTTTACCATATAACAGTTTGTATTTGTTGTTGTCTGGGAAATACACACACACTGTGGTACTTCCTCTCTATTCTTTTACTTTTTAGCTTAAAGCTTTCTTTTCTGGAAAGTGAGCCTCTATATCCCAGTATAAAACTACACCATGAACTAAACAAGGGTTAAACTCATTGTGTTATCTGCGCTTATAAAGCAGACAGTAAACTACAAGGGAGAGCAGAAAGTAACTGTGTGCACAGCCCCGGCAGATTCTCACGTATTACTACTCATCGGCAGGGAGGGAGAGCAGTAAGTAACTGTGTGCACAGCCCCGGCAGATTCTCACGTATTACTACTCACCGGCAGGGAGGGAGAGCAGTAAGTAACTGTGTGCACAGCCCCGGCAGACTCTCACGTATTACTACTCCCTGGCAGGGAGGGAGAGCAGTAAGTAACTGTGTGCACAGCCCCGGCAGATTCTCACGTATTACTACTCACCGGCAGGGAGGGAGAGCAGTAAGTAACTGTGTGCACAGCCCCGACAGACTCTCACGTATTACTACTCACCGGCAGGGAGGGAGAGCAGTAAGTAACTGTGTGCACAGCCCCAGCAGACTCTCACGTATTACTACTCCCCGGCAGGGAGGGAGAGCAGTAAGTAACTGTGTGCACAGCCCCGGCAGACTCTCACGTATTACTACTCCCCGGCAGGGAGGGAGAGCAGTAAGTAACTGTGTGCACAGCCCCGGCAGACTCTCACGTATTACTACTCACCGGCAGGGAGGGAGAGCAGTAAGTAACTGTGTGCACAGCCCCGGCAGACTCTCACGTATTACTACTCACCGGCAGGGAGGGAGAGCAGTAAGTAACTGTGTGCACAGCCCCGGCAGACTCTCACGTATTACTACTCACCGGCAGGGAGGGAGAGCAGTAAGTAACTGTGTGCACAGCCCCGGCAGACTCTCACGTATTACTACTCACCGGCAGGGAGGGAGAGCAGTAAGTAACTGGGTGCACAGCCCCGGCAGACTCTCACGTATTACTACTCACCGGCAGGGAGGGAGAGCAGTAAGTAACTGTGTGCACAGCCCCGGCAGACTCTCACGTATTACTACTCACCGGCAGGGAGGGAGAGCAGTAAGTAACTGTGTGCACAGCCCCGGCAGACTCTCACGTATTACTACTCACCGGCAGGGAGGGAGAGCAGTAAGTAACTGTGTGCACAGCCCCGGCAGACTCTCACGTATTACTACTCACCGGCAGGGAGGGAGAGCAGTAAGTAACTGTGTGCACAGCCCCGGCAGACTCTCACGTATTACTACTCATCGGCAGGGAGGGAGAGCAGTAAGTAACTGTGTGCACAGCCCCGGCAGACTCTCACGTATTATTACTCACCAGCAGGGAGGGAGCAATGTATTTCAGTCTGATGACTATTCATGTCATCTGTCTCATCTTCTTCCTTCACATTTAATAGCCCAGTGCCCGGGTTTTCCTCTAGACGCCCTGTAATTACAGCAGGAAGTTACCTGATAGATAGATAGATTGATAGATAGCACAGTACAGCGTGTAGCATAAACTTATATAACAGACGTTTGTACTTTATGATTTAGTTTATTACACAATTAGTGAAAGCCTAATCATTTAGCTAATAGTAACACAAAACAAAAATAAAAAAGCAGGAGTGTGTTTGTGTCTGGAGCACTATACGGCAGCAGTTTATCCATTTGCAAGAGCACTAGATGGCGGTACTATTTCCTGCCATATAGTGCTCCAGACATCTACCTAGGTATTTCTTCAACAAAGACTATCATGAGAACAAAACAAATTTGAAAATAGAAATAAATTGGAAACCTTTTTAAAATTGTATTCTCTATATTGCAAAAGAAACCGTTTAATATATCCCTTTAAAGGTTAATAGTAACCATGATCTTGGAAAATGTAGTTATTTTGTATGTATTAACTTGTATGTAAATGGCCCTGCATGAGAGAGTCCATACCAGAGCACTGTGAGGTTTTACATGACTGATATAATAAAAGCTACACAAATAAACCTAAAGGAAGAGCTTGCTGTCTGTTTTACTTTTGTATCTGTACACATGTAACAGTTGTGATTTGTAATATACACAATACAGGGCTAAGCAGGTGATCCTAATAGAGGAGTCAGCATGCAATAAACCTGAGAGGCTGGATAGCTAATAACACTGTATGAGAATTAGTCAAAATTAGTGCCATTCAAAAAGGAAGAAAGGCCGACTCAGAACTACATAAAAGTGACAAATAGGAAGCAGTGTGTTGTGCGCACCAGAAAGATCAGACAGACAAGCAGGATACTAGTTGTTTTGTGGTATTAGGGAAATTAATGGTGTAACCTATCTCTTTATGCCCTCCTGGCATTCGATATTGTTGAATGTGTACCCTCTTCAAGGCCAATGGGTCTTGAATAGGGGGTATCAACAATCTTCCTAAAGTTACTGCTTTTATGGAAACGGTTTTACTCCAAAGCTGAACGTTCCATCTTCTAACTGTAAGGTCATTCCCTTTAGTACATAAATGCCAATTATGTACTCCGGGATGGGTACGATTAAAACTGAACATCGCCGTTTAGGAAGATGTCCTATTTTCAATTCCACCCATGCCTGTTTTGCCTCTATAGTTTTCCCTCCCAGCCCTGTAATTACTGTCTTTTCCCCTTTAAAGGCCTGAGGATTTCCCTGCATTAAATTGGCCTTCGCTGCTGTATCAATCAAAGCCACTCATATTGCACATTGTTTCTGCTCCAGTGGATCTCTAGTTCCACATGGGCGATGATCAAAGTGGGCCGCCTTGATACTGGGAGTTTGTCCTGTTTCCTATGGGTCCTGGAAAAGTTCTTCCAGGTCTTCCAAGGAAAGCACATACAATTTGGGTCCTAGGGCCTCCGGGGTATTGGTCGGGCCCAGGGGGACCTTAGTCCTTTTTATCCCTCCTTGGTAACCATATCCCAGAGGCAGTCTGGGATATAGTTGGGCTTTATCTGCTGCTTCCTTGCTATCCTTATTAATACTCTCCAGCTGATCACAGATCAGCTGTAGAATATCCTTAGTCTCTTTCTTTTCACTTGTGGTAGACATTTGTTTATCATCTAGCATGGGGGCAGAAGGGACCACCCCTGTACCTGTTGCCAGGTCGCCAGACTTTCCCTTTTGTACATTCACCCTTTTGCCCACATGCTGCTGCTATAGCTTCTACATTTCCTTAATTTCTGTCCCGTCTATTTGTTCTTTCTTTACCCCTGCTTTGAGGAGTTAAGTGAACATCTCTTTCCTTGACAGTCGGGGAGGAGCATTTGCTCTGGTAGTGGGCCTGCTGCCTTTATAAGGTCACGCTGGGGTATCCCATTCTCCTAACTCCCCTACGTGCTTTATCGCATCTATCACCTCATGGATGGGATTTCCTGTCTGATTTATCAGTAAAGTCATGATTACTGATTTATATGCGGGGGGAGCCCTGCGTATCAAATTGTTTCTCATGGCATCTCCCTCACTTGGATATTTTTCCCTGGTACCAAAGGCACATAGGAGCAACAATGATGCCTGATTAAGCATACCATCAGCAGCCATGCCAGGTCTAAATCGTAGGACCTGTTGTATGGCATGGTCACTAGCGATCTGCATAAATTTCCCTGCATCTTAGCTATCTACGTTGTTGCCCCCTTGGTCGTACATCCGCACGAGCCAAGTCAAGAGGTCTTCTCCCTGTTTCTGTTGATATTGACATACTATATCTATTATTTCTTGCTGTGTATAATCTTCTACAGTGTCTAATCTGTCGGTACGTTCAGGCCCATGATACATCTTTCGTCGCATCACGGGGTAAGTTTTTACATTGTGGGGATTCCTATCTCCCCACTCATCCTTGGGATCACTACTATCCCAGATGTTACCATTCCACCTTTCGGGGTCCCAATTGGCCCTTGCTTCGTTAACGACATCCTTTTGAGTTACGTCTTCATAACACTGGCTCTTTTTCAATAGCAATTTATTCTGACTCTGCAAGCACACAGACTGTTCTGAAACTTCTTCTAACTGCTCATGTGTCTTTCTGTTTGCCTGTAATAACACCCATAATTTCTTATGCAACCTTTAAATTCTGCAATTTATTTAGCACTTCACAATGTTCTATTTTGTCAAAGATTTAAGTGTTATCTGGGAGGTCAGTTCCAGACAACACTTTCCCTGCTAATTCTTGGTATGACGTCCCGCTCCAAACAACAGGGTTCTGTGGTTTGGAGGGGGAAGCCGTTCATGTGTTTTCTTTCTAAACATTTCTGTAATACGTTCAGTTATTGCTGACATTAATCAGTCACTTGTACTTTCGCTTTTGCTCTGAAGCTGACACTGGCTTTCTGCCTCCCTTCAGTCACGGCCTTTCGGCTAGCAAAGGGCACAGGTGCGTCTATCAGCTCCGTTCATACACACAGCACATTCAGTCAGCAATTGTCAGTTTCTTTGCTCAAATAATAAACAATTACGTATCCTGCCACTGACTACGCCAATATGCTATCAGTAATTATAACTGCATAGATATTAATATCTATTTATCTAATATTAATTTTTTGACATTTGTCCAAACTGTATCACACGAGGAGGCGCCCTTGTCTTCGTGATTTTCTTTGCACAGAGAGAGTAACTGCATAGATGTTGTAAGAATAGTAAAGTTATGTGGTATTATGTTATTGTTATTATATTGTCAAATAAATCTATTATTGTTATTGTAAGCATTGCAAAAACCTGTGTGACTTGTCATTAATTTCCTTTGCTCTAAGTGATATATGATATATGTATACATCTTGAAAATACCACAAAACACTAGTGACAGGAAGTCCCAGCTATACACCATCACAATATTATCAGCACCTCCCGCTCTGCACTTAGTTCTGCCCACAGCTACACACTGAAGACCATATTGTAGGGGTGTTGAAAATAATCTCCACCACAATGCCGCCTTCAACGATGCTGCATCGATGCAGTGAAGAGCCGAATCGATTAATGTCCTGCAAGTGGGAGAGGTGTGAGTTATAGCCACACTTTTGTCAGTTCTGAAAGTTACTTCTGCCCACTATCTCCCTTGCCGTGTGCTTTTATGTCTCCAGCCTGTCAGTGAAGTGTAGCGGGGGCTGGTTTGCAACGCTGATTTCAGCAACAGCGGTGAGAGTTCTGTTTTGTTTCAAATTTATTTTCTGTGGCTTTATTTTGTCCACCAGTTAACCCTTCCTACATAAGACGTTTTGATGCTGTAAGGCTCAGGAGTTTGATATAGAGCACAAACTGCAAAGCAAATATTCAGATAAGTGTGCTCTAATAATTTGTACTAAAAAAAAAAGTGAAAGTGTTGCTTTGTATTTTCAGGATTTTTAGCTTTAGTTACAGCTGTATTTTCATTCAAAGGCAAAGACAAGTTGTAAATTAGTGCCTTCTAGTCTTGTATTCATTTCTGTTAACCACTGCATAGAAAGCAGGATTTGTCCAAGTGAAATATATATAATTTTCAATAGAGGAGTTTTCTGCAGGGGTAACAAGAAAACAATGTAGCACAAGAAAAAAATAAAAAAATAAATAAATATATATATATATATATATATATATATACACAGTATATATACACACACACAGAGAACCACACTCACAGGAACGAACAACCGGCTCAATACCATTGTTAGCCTGTTCTATGGCGATTTACCACCTGGGTGCAGATTCTTTTAGCCCAGCAATGCTTTTCACAGAGTAGAACTTTCATGTAGCATATCAGTCTGATCCCGACTACTACGGTCAGTCCAGCACCGAAATACCAGGCAATTCCCCTCTGAACAAGGAACACAGCAACCCCAAACGATCGTTTCGGCCTTCATTGGGCCTCGTCATTGAGGTGTAGCCATATTCCTCTAAGCACACTGAGCAAGGAGTCCACGTCTGGTTTCCCCTTTTTTCCCATAGGGATACTAAACACACAGAGAGCTCTCTGTGTGTATGTAAGATTTAAAACATTTTTCTCCAAGTCTGTGATATATATATATATATATATATATATATATATATATATATATATATATATATATATATATACTGTATTACTGTATATAATTATGATATAAAACATAGCACAGTTTTACAAGTGAACTTGTGTGCAGAATAAACATTTATATATTTATATATATATAAATATTAATATATATAACAGCAATTTAAAATATGGGGAGGCGAAAAGTGAGTTTAAAATCCTCCACTAAATACAAAATGTAGAGAAAATAACTCATTGTGTAAACTATTTACAAATCTAGACAAGTCAGAAGACTTGCTTTTACCACAGAAACTCTCTGATTACATTGTTTCCAATGCAGCAAAGGATTCTGGGTGAGATATGCAAATGAGGTCCACGACTCACTTTTTTAATTCCAGTCCCAGCAAAGCATTCTGGGATTGGTCTGAATCACCGTACTACCCCTAGCTACACTTAAAAGCTGTGTAATGTGGCGATGCTATGGCGTAAAGGGAAGTCTGCCTTAAAAAGCAGGCTAGAAGTAAAAAAGTGAGTCATTGTGAACCTCATTTGCATATTTCACCCAGAATCCTTTGCTGAATTGGAAACAATGTAATCAGAGAGTTTCTGTGGTAAAAGCAAGTCTTCTGACTTGTCTAGATTTGTAAATAGTTTACACAATGAGTTATTTTCTCTACACAGGGAGGAAACGTGCGCATCGGCACGTAAGCGTGAGGTAGTGCGTCCGTTCCACTTGAGGCATCACTATGGCTACCGTCCTCCATGTGGGTACGTGCATAAGGGGCATCACGTGATGACATCACACGTATGGGATGCTAATGGAGTTTGCGGTTCCCTGAGGGGCTTTTAAGCTGGACGGGTTGTTCAGGTAAACACATGTTTTTAGATTCACTGCGGTGGATCGTAGGGGCATTTGACAAAGGGATTGTAAAGATCCCGAAACGTTATGCCATTTTAAATTGATGTAATAAAGATTATATTTTTATAAGTCCAGAGAGTGCTTATCTTTTTCTCTAACATTATGCTACTTGTTTGATGAGCACCCTGGCAATTACCTACAAGAAGGACTGTGCCTATCTCATTGGGACATTGTTTTTTATATATATATATATATATATATATATATATATATATATATATATATATATATATATATATATATATATATATGAAAAAAATAGAGAGAGCCACTGATACTATATACAATAATTGTGTATAAATGTGTATAAATTTGTGTAAATTTGTGTATAAGCAGCTGTTATAAAGGATAAACAAAAAATAAATAACAAGTGGTAACAGTGCTGCAAATAACAGTGCATAACAACCTTATAGTGTAGATACTAATGTTTATTTAAATATATAAAACTGTATGCAAAATATGCAAAAATAGTTGCAACCTCTATACAAAGTGAATGGTCACAGTTTTAGTAGCAATTTAAACACTTGAGAATGTTTTACAAGTGAATTGTATCTTAATACATCAATGCCTGCTGGCAGTATAGTGATATCTATTATCAATACAGTACAAAGGAACTGTTCATAATGTTATAAAAATATCTCAATAAAAATGAGTAAAAGTTAACAGCAAGTCGCAATCTACTGGTCTAGCCAGACAACTCAAATAATATACTCACAATGCGTTTCTGGGTCAAGCCCCTTCATCAGGTGTGTGTGGATTGATGAAGGGGCGTGACCCAGAAACGCGTAGTGGATATATTGTTTGAGTTGTAATTGAATCGAATCACGAGACCAGTGAAGATGCGCACCCCTACCATATTGTATATAATAAGTTTAGATGAAATAAGTTTAGATGCCTCAGTGTTACACACAGTGACCTTGTCTGTAGACACACACAGCTAGGGTAGAAACAAACAATGCTTCTTATGTTATTACATTTACCTTTATCTCTTGGTATCCTTTGTTCAAAGTTAGCTCCTTCCCATGACAAAATTCCTAAGTATGCTCAGAAACGTACTCTCATGATAAACATCCCCTGTGCCTTTCTCAGTATGCACTTGTGACAAGCAGAAAAGGAAGAAGGTACACCAGCCCAAATATATTTAAAATATATAAAAAGGGATCATTATTGGTTCACATGGTCCTCATAGTACAAATAAAACAACAACATTTCGGACCTACATTAGGTCCTTAGTCATGTCACTGCTTGATGCATTCGTGACAAGCACAGCTACCACATACAAAGCTTGTTTCTCAACCTACCTCAGTATATTGTTTTGACAAGCACTGCATCAATATATAAGCATGCTCCTGAGTCTAACTCAGTATGCTCTAATGACAAGCACTACTGCCATATATACAGCATGTTCCTGTGCCTACCTCAGTATGCTCTAATGACAAGCACTACTCCCATATATACAGCATGTTCCTGTGCCTACCTCAGTATGCTCTCATGAAAAGCACTGCTGTCACATATACAGCACACTTCTGTGCCTACCTCAGTATGCTCTATGACAAACACTTCTGCCATATACACAGCAGACTTCTGTGCCTACCTCAGTATGCTGTCATGACATGCACTGCTGCCATATATACAGCACACTACTGTGCCGACATCAGTATGCTCTTGTGACAAGCACTGCTGCCATATATAAAGCATACTCCTGTGCCTACCTCAGTATGCTCGCATAACAAGCACTGCTGCAATATATACATCACGCTCCTGTGCCTACCTCAGTTTGCTCTCATGACAAACACTGCTGTCATATATAGAGCGCTCCTGAGCCTTACTCAGTATGATCTCATGACAAACACTTCTCCCATATATTGACAGTGCTCCTGTGCCTACTTCAGTATGCTCGCATAACAAGCACTGCTGCAATATATACATCACGCTCCTGTGCCTACCTCAGTAGGCTCTCATGACATCTTAAGGAAAACCAAGATTACAATTTAGCAAAAAAATTACATATAATCACAGTACTAATACTACCAGTCTCTTTCAGTAACGTGGTTCAAATATTAGACAAAGGCCAAAGCTTAATAAATGAATTATTTATTATGCCAAAAATATTATGCACAAGGCATTACTAATAAAAAGTTGTTACAAGTAAAATTACACACAAGCAAACAGTTTTTAAAATAAAAAAAGAGAAAAAAGCAGATTTTATACTTTACTAGTATTAATATATGTGTCAGGAAAATGGCATGAAGCAATGGGTCCTTACTCCATTAGTAACAGCTTCCCTTGTAAGAATGACAATTTCAGTGTTAAAACACAAGACCCTTTTACATTTTTTTACTAGATCAGGATGCCTGACCTTACCCCCCCCCCCCCCCTTTGCAGGGGCTGGCTGGGAAACCCCCTATCTTTTACACCAGTCGATAAACTTAGTACCTTTGGCTGAAATCAGAGAACACATTATAATTTCTGCTAGATACATCCATTTTCATATAGACAGAAAGGCAATCTCTTATTTACATTGTGAGATTCAGTTTAATACCAAATATGACATGGTTGCCATATTTCCCTTCATCTAATGTCATAACATGTTTTAAACACATATCTACATTGTACCCATGTCCCTTTATTGACCTTATCGATTTCTGGGAAGAAGCACTGCTCTGTGTCTCTAGAGCCAACACTTTTACTGGCTGAATGCACCAATGCCTATATGATAACTTTTAGTCAAGTGGGACTTAGAAACTATTTATTAGGGGTTCTAGCACATCAAATGGAAATCATATGCTTACCTAACACAGCATACAGTTCTTCTTAAAAAAAAAAATATTGATATTTTAGCTTACTTATTGTAAATAGGGTGGGATCTGTATAGGTTCAACTCAATGGACCTCTGCCTTCTTTCTAACGTATATACTATGTCCCTGTGTTTGTTCGTATAGGTGGGAGACTCCACATCCAACAGCAGCTGTTTCAAATTACAAAACAAAGCGCATCAAGGAGAATTCCTTACTGTATCTAACAGAATCTGGAGTAATTGTCTTACGGGTGTCTTCTACAGACCCTATGAGAGCACCGATTCGATTGGGTTACGCAACAACATATCGAGAGGATAGCTTTCTGGACAGCTAATAAAGATCCAGCAGGCATTTGTGGCACTTCTCAAGTGCTTTATACTTTGTAAGTATAACTTATATTGTGTGTATTGAGACCAAGTCACACTGATTGTGCACTATTGTGGCGCACTCTTCTGTTCTACCTCTATACAGATTCACTACTCTTGCATCGCCAACAAGTTTGTGGAAGAAGTTTTCAGCCGCCGGTCTCTCGCGTTCCTTTTTGTTCATTCAAGCTACATACAAAGGACTTTATTTGGGAAACGACTTTTTGGGACATATCATGGACACTGGTACTCACAAGTATAAGGAATCACATTATATTATCTGTATTGTTTTGTTATTGATTGTTTATGGAAGCTACAAGAGCAGACGTTTATATTCTACACATTTAAACTTATTTATTGTAGTTCACTGTTCCACTAACTAGAGAACAGTTGTAGATTTTTGCAAGCACTTGCAATTTTTGCATTTTACACTTATCATTGGGGTGATATTAGCCTATATCACAACATCACTTAGGGCTAGATTTATTAAAGCCCTACGGCTGCAAGTTCTCATAAGAACTTGCTCGCCGTAATTTATCAAGCAGCGGTCACCAGACCGCCGCTTCCCTAACCTCTTCGCCACCTCTAAGGTCAGACCGAGGAGATAGACAGCTCCTGCTCGCGCTTGATTGGCTGTGCGCGGGCAGGGGGCGGGATTGCACGCAAGTGCAAAATTGCGCTCGTGTACACCTCAGCTTTAATAAATCTAGCCCTTAGTGTTTATCATTTGAATAGTAGACACAGGATCACATGTAAATAGGTGCATCTAACATTTACTAGTATTTTTGTTTTTAATTGTTGCCATCCTGCTGTGTCTGCTGCCCTCTTCAGAGCTGAGCTCTTATTTTAAATAGAGATGAAACACATTTTTTTCTGATTCAGACAGAGAATACAATTTTTTTAAGTGTTTCCAATTTACTTCTATAATCAAATTTGCTTAGTTCCTATGATATTCTGTACTGAAGAAACAACTAGGTAGGCATCTGGAGCGTTACATGGCAGGAAATAGTGCTGCCATCTAATGCTCTTGCAAATGTATAACATTATTACAAAACTGCTGCCATCTAGTGCTCTTGCAAATGGATAACATTCTTACAAAACTGCTGCCATCTAGTGCTCTTGCAAATGGATAACATTCTTACAAAACTGCTGCCATCTAGTGCTCTTGCAAATGTATAACATTCTTACAAAACTGCTGCCATCTAGTGCTCTTGCAAATGGATAACATTCTTACAAAACTGCTGCCATCTAGTGCTCTTGCAAATGGATAACATTCTTACAAAACTGCTGCCATATAGTGTTCAAGAAATAGGTCAGCTCAGCTTACATCCATGCTTTTCAACAAAAGACACCATAAAAATGAAGACAATTTGATAATAGAAGTAAATTAGAAAGTTGTTTAATATCACATGCTCTATATCAGAGTTCTTCAAACCACGGGTCGGGACCCATTACTGGGTCGCCACATTATGTTTACTGGGTCGCAACTTTTGTGTGTATGTTGTAGGACAGTGTGTGTTTGTTATATTACAGAATGTATGATGCCTGTATGCGTGCTGTATGAGAGTTGTATGAGAGTAAGCGTGGTGTGTGTGTGTTTGTTATATGAGAGAATGTGTGGTGTGTGTATGCGTGCTGTATGAGAGTTTTATGAGAGTGAGCATGGTGTGTGCATGTGCAGTATGAAAGTGTATGTGCGTGTTATATAAATGAGTGTGTGTGCTGTATGAGTATGCAGTGTGTGTGTGTTGTATGAGAGCGAGTGTGGCTTGTGTGTGTTTGTTATATGAGAGACTGTGTTATGTGTGTATGCGCGCTGTATGAGAGTGAGCATGGTGTGCGAGTGTGCAGTATAAAAGTGTGTGTGCGTGTAATATAAGTGAGTGTGTGGTGTGTGTGCTGTGGTGTGTGTGTTGTATGAGAGTTTGTGTTTGTTATATGAGAGAATGTGTGGTGTGTGTATGCTCGCTGTATGAGAGTGAGCGTGGTGTATGTGCAGTATGAAAGTGTGTGTGCGTGAAATATAAGTGAGTGTGTGGTGTGTGTGCTGTATGAGAGTGTGCGGTGTGGTGTGTGTTGTATGAGAGTTTGTGTTTGTTATATGAGAGAATGTGTGGTGTGTGTATGCGTGCTGTATGAGAGTGAGCATGGTGTGTGTGCTGTATGTGAGTGTGTGATGTGTGTGCTGTATGTGAGGGTGCGGTGTGTGTGCTGTATGTGCGTGTGTGGTGTATGTGAGTGTGTGGTGTGTGTGCTGAATGTAAGTGTGTGGTGTGTTTGTTGTATGAAAGTGTGCAGTGTGTGTGTTTGCTGTATGAGAGTGTGTATGAGAGTGAGTGTGGTGCGTGTGTGTGCAGGATGAATGTGTGTTTGTGCGTGCGATTACCTTTAATAACACTCTAAATGTTTGGCTACATTCAGGAATACAGTACACACACATTGTTGTCACTTTGCCTACAATTGCAGCTATCTTGTTGAATATTACTTAAGAAATTTTCAGACCAAGCATTATAACATAATTTATGCTTACCTGATAAATTTATTTCTCTTGTAGTGTATCCAGTCCACGGATCATCCATTACTTGTGGGATATTCTCCTTCCCAACAGGAAGTTGCAAGAGGATCACCCACAGCAGAGCTGCTATATAGCTTCTCCCCTCACTGCCATATCCAGTCATTCGACCGAAACAAGACGAGAAAGGAGAAACCATAGGGTGCAGTGGTGACTGTAGTTTATTAAAATTTAGACCTGCCTTAAAAGGACAGGGCGAGCCGTGGACTGGATACACTACAAGAGAAATAAATTTATCAGGTAAGCATAAATTATGTTTTCTCTTGTTAAGTGTATCCAGTCCACGGATCATCCATTACTTGTGGGATACCAATACCAAAGCTAAAGTACACGGATGATGGGAGGGACAAGGCAGGAAAACGGAAGGAACCACTGCCTGTAGAACCTTTCTCCCAAAAACAGCCTCCGAAGAAGCAAAAGTATAAAATTTGTAAAATTTTGAAAAGGTGTGAAGCCAAGACCAAGTCGCAGCCTTGCAAATCTGTTCAACAGAGGTCTCATTTTTAAAGGCCCAGGTGGAAGCCACAGCTCTACTAGAATGAGCTGTAATCCTTTCAGGGGGCTGCTGTCCAGCAGTCTCATAGGCTAAGCGTATTATACTCCGAAGCCAAAAGGAGAGAGAGGTTGCCGAAGCTTTTTGACCTCTCCTCTGTCCAGAGTAAACGACAAACAGGGCAGATGTTTGACGAAAATCTTTAGTAGCCTGTAAGTAAAACTTCAAGGCACGGACTACGTCCAGATTATGCAAAAGACGTTCCTTCTTTGAAGAAGGGATTAGGACACAATGATGGAACAACAATCTCTTGATTGATATTCCTGTTAGAAACCACCTTAGGTAAAAACCCAGGTTTGGTACGCAGAACTACCTTGTCTGAATGAAAAATCAGATAAGGAGAATCACAATGTAAGGCAGATAACTCAGAGACTCTTCGAGCCGAGGAAATAGCCATTAAAAACAGAACTTTCCAAGATAAAAGTTTAATATCAATGGAATGAAGAGATTCAAACGGAACTCCCTGAAGAACTTTAAGAACCAAGTTTAAGCTCCACGGGGGAGCAACAGTTTTAAACACAGGCTTAATCCTAACCAAAGCCTGACAGAATGCCTGGACGTCTGGAACTTCTGCCAGACGCTTGTGCAAAAGAATAGACAGAGCAGAGATCTGTCCTTTTAAAGAACTAGCTGATAAGCCTTTGTCCAAACCCTCTTGGAGAAAGGACAATATCCTAGGAATCCTAACCTTACTTCATGAGTAATTCTTGGATTCACACCAATAAAGATATTTACGCCATATCTTATGGTAGATTTTCCTGGTGACAGGCTTCCGTGCCTGTATTAAGGTATCAATGACTGACTCGGAGAAGCCACGCCTTGATAGAATCAAGCGTTCAATCTCCATGCAGTCAGTCTCAGAGAAATTAGATTTGGATGATTGAAAGGACCTTGTATTAGAAGGTCCTGCCTCAGAGGCAGAGTCCATGGTGGAAGAGATGACATGTCCACTAGGTCTGCATACCAGGTCCTGCGTGGCCACGCAGGCGCTATCAGAATCACCGATGCTCTCTCCTGCTTGATTTTGGCAATCAGTCGAGGGAGCAGAGGAAACGGTGGAAACACATAAGCCAGGTTGAAGAACCAAGGAGCTGCTAGAGCATCTATCAGCGTCGCTCCCGGGTCCCTGGACCTGGATCCGTAACAAGGAAGCTTGGCGTTCTGGCGAGACGCCATGAGATCCAGTTCTGGTTTGCCCCAACGATGGACCAGTTGAGCAAACACCTCCGGATGGAGTTCCCACTCCCCCGGATGAAAAGTCTGACGACTTAGAAAATCCGCCTCCCAGTTCTCTACTCCTGGGATGTGGATCGCTGACAGGTGGCAAGAGTGAGACTCTGGCCAGCGAATTATCTTTGAGACTTCTAACATCGCTAGGGAACTCCTGGTTCCCCCTTGATGGTTGATGTAAGCCACAGTCGTGATGTTGTCCGACTGAAATCTGATGAACCTCAGGGTTGCTAACTGAGGCCAAGCTAGAAGAGCATTGAATATTGCTCTTAACTCCAGAATATTTATTGGGAGGAGTTTCTCCTCCTGAGTCCACGATCCCTGAGCCTTCAGGGAGTTCCAGACTGCGCCCCAACCTAGAAGGCTGGCATCTGTTGTTACAATCGTCCAATCTGGCCTGCGAAAGGTCATACCCTTGGACAGATGGACCCGAGAAAGCCACCAGAGAAGAGAATCTCTGGTCTCTTGATCCAGATTTAGTAGAGGGGACAAATGTGAGTAATCCCCATTCCACTGACTTAGCATGCATAATTGCAGCGGTCTGAGATGCAGGCGCGCAAATGGCACTATGTCCATTGCCGCTACCATTAAGCCGATTACTTCCATGCACTGAGCCACTGACGGGCGTGGAATGGAATGAAGGACACGGCAAGCATTTAGAAGTTTTGATAACCTGGACTCCGTCAGGTAAATTTTCATCTCTACAGAATCTATAAGAGTCCCTAGGAAGGAGACTCTTGTGAGTGGGGATAAAGAATTCTTTTCCACGTTCACTTTCCACCCATGCAACCTCAGAAATGCCAGAACTATCTCTGTATGAGACTTGGCAATTTGAAAGCTTGACGCCTGTATCAGGATGTCGTCTAGATACGGAGCCACCGCTATGCCTCGCGGTCTTAGAACCGCCAGAAGTGAGCCCAGAACCTTTGTAAAAATTGTCGGGGCTGTGGCCAACCCGAAGGGAAGAGCTACAAATTGGTAATGCCTGTCTAGAAAGGCAA
This sequence comes from Bombina bombina, assembly GCF_027579735.1. Taxonomy (NCBI): domain Eukaryota; kingdom Metazoa; phylum Chordata; class Amphibia; order Anura; family Bombinatoridae; genus Bombina; species Bombina bombina. The sequence goes on along the minus strand of NC_069502.1, from coordinate 796,399,766 downwards.
ACCTTAGGAACCGATGATGATCTTTGTGAATCGGTATGTGAAGGTAGGCATCCTTTAAGTCCACTGTGGTCATGTACTGACCCTCTTGGATCATGGGTAGGATGGTCCGAATAGTTTCCATTTTGAATGATGGAACTCTGAGGAATTTGTTTAAGATCTTTAGATCCAAGATTGGTCTGAAGGTTCCCTCTTTCTTGGGAACCACAAACAGATTTGAATAAAACCCCTGTCCTTGTTCCGTCCGCGGAACTGGATGGATCACTCCCATTACTAGGAGGTCTTGCACACAGCTTAGGAATGCCTCTTTCTTTATCTGGTTTGCTGATAACCTTGAAATATGAAATCTCCCTTGTGGAGGAGAAGCTTTGAAGTCCAGAAGATATCCCTGAGATATGATCTCCAACGCCCAGGGATCCTGAACATCTCTTGCCCACGCCTGGGCGAAGAGAGAAAGTCTGCCCCCCACTAGATCCGTTTCTGGATAGGGGGCCATTCCTTCATGCTGTCTTGGGGGCAGCAGCAGGCTTTCTGGCCTGCTTGCCCTTTTTCCAGGACTGGTTAGGTTTCCAGGCCTGTCTGGAATGAGCAACAGTTCCCTCTTGTTTTGAAGCGGAGGAAGTTGATGCTGCTCCTGCCTTGAAATTTCGAAAGGCACGAAAATTAGACTGTTTGGCCTTTGATTTGGCCCTGTCCTGAGGAAGGGTATGACCCTTGCCTCCAGTAATGTCAGCAATAATTTCCTTCAAGCCAGGACCGAATAAGGTCTGCCCCTTGAAAGGAATGTTGAGTAATTTAGACTTTGAAGTCACGTCAGCTGACCAGGATTTAAGCCATAGCGCCCTACGCGCCTGGATGGCGAATCCGGAATTCTTAGCCGTTAGTTTAGTCAAATGAACAATGGCATCAGAAACAAATGAGTTAGCTAGCTTAAGCGTTCTAAGCTTGTCAATAATTTCATTCAAAGGAGCTGTATGGATGGCCTCTTCCAGGGCCTCAAACCAGAATGCCGCCGCAGCAGTGACAGGCGCAATGCATGCAAGGGGCTGTAAAATAAAACCTTGTTGAATAAACATTTTCTTAAGGTAACCCTCCAATTTTTTATCCATTGGATCTGAAAAAGCACAACTGTCCTCAACCGGGATAGTGGTACGCTTTGCTAAAGTAGAAACTGCTCCCTCCACTTTAGGGACCGTCTGCCATAAGTCCCGTGTAGTGGCGTCTATTGGAAACATTTTTCTAAATATAGGAGGTGGGGAAAAGGGCACACCGGGTCTATCCCACTCCTTGCTAATAATTTCTGTAAGCCTTTTAGGTATAGGAAAAACGTCAGTACACACCGGCACCGCATAGTATCTATCCAGCCTACACAATTTCTCTGGAATTGCAACTGTGTTACAGTCATTCAGAGCAGCTAATACCTCCCCAAGCAATACACGGAGGTTCTCAAGCTTAAATTTAAAATTAGAAATCTCTGAATTAGGTTTCCCCGAGTCAGAGATGTCACCCACAAACTGAAGCTCTCCGTCCTCATGTTCTGCATACTGTGACGCAGTATCAGACATGGCTCTTACAGCATTTGCGCGCTCTGTATCTCTCCTAACCCCAGAGCTATCGCGCTTGCCTCTTAATTCAGGCAATCTAGATAATACCTCTGACAGGGTATTATTCATGATTGCAGCCATGTCCTGCAAGGTAATCGCTATGGGCGTCCCTGATGTAATTGGCGCCATATTAGCGTGCGTCCCCTGAGCGGGAGGCGAAGGGTCTGACACGTGGGGAGAGTTAGTCGGCATAACTTCCCCCTCGACAGAACCCTCTGGTGATAATTCTTTTATAGATAAAGACTGATCTTTACTGTTTAAGGTGAAATCAATACATTTAGTACACATTCTCCTATGGGGCTCCACCATGGCTTTCAAACATAATGAACAAGTAGGTTCCTCTGTGTCAGACATGTTTAAACAGACTAGCAATGAGACTAGCAAGCTTGGAAAACACTTTAAACAAGTTTACAAGCAATATAAAAAAACGTTACTGCGCCTTTAAGAAACACAAATTTTGTCCAAATTTGAAATAACAGTGAAAAAAGGCAGTTACACTAACGAAATTTTTACAGTGTATGTAATAAGTTAGCAGAGCATTGCACCCACTTGCAAGTGGATGATTAACCCCTTAATACCAAAAACGGAATAACAAATGACAAAAACGTTTTTTAAACAGTCACAACAACTGCCACAGCTCTACCTTCAGAGAAGACCTGGATCATGCAGGAAGAAGCTGGATGTCTGTGTCTGTAATTTTTGCTGCGCAAAAAAGCGCTAAAATAGGCCCCTCCCACTCATATTACAACAGTGGAAAGCCTCAGGGAACTGTTTCTAGGCAAAATTCAAGCCAGCCATGTGGAAAAAACTAGGCCCCAATAAGTTTTATCACCAAACATATATAAAAAACGATTAAACATGCCAGCAAAATTTTTAAAATACACTTTTATAGGAGTATGTATCTCTATTAATAAGCCTGATACCAGTCGCTATCACTGCATTTAAGGCTTTACTTACATTACTTCGGTATCAGCAGCATTTTCTAGCAAATTCCATCCCTAGAAAAATATTTTAACTGCACATACCTTATTGCAGGAAAACCTGCACGCTATTCCCCCTCTGAAGTTACCTCACTCCTCAGAATATGTGAGAACAGCAAAGGATCTTAGTTACTTCTGCTAAGATCATAGAAAACGCAGGCAGATTCTTCTTCTAAATACTGCCTGAGATAAACAGTACACTCCGGTACCATTTAAAAATAACAAACTTTTGATTGAAGAAATAAACTAAGTATAAAACACCACAGTCCTCTTACGACCTCCATCTTTGTTGAGAGTTGCAAGAGAATCACTGGGTATGGCAGTGAGGGGAGGAGCTATATAGCAGCTCTGCTGTGGGTGATCCTCTTGCAACCTCCTGTTGGGAAGGAGAATATCCCACAAGTAATGGATGATCCGTGGACTGGATACACTTAACAAGAGAAAGTAGGATCGCGAAAGTATGTGGTATAATGGCACTGGGTCTTGGGGAAAAACGTTTGAAGAACTCCGCTCTATCTGAATCATGAAAGAAAAAATCTTTCATATCCCTTTAACCCTTTACAGGTCCCAGTTGCTGCACTTTTACACTGGGTGCCACCATCTTGGAGTGTAGGTATTCTGGCACCTTGGGACAGAAGCAGTGCATATTCACAGAACATTGATGTTGCCGGCTTTTAATCATTAGTACTGTGCACCTGGGCTTTGTGTGTATGACTAACCTGGGGCTTTACATTTTTGCAGCCCCTGCATTGCTCTATATTATTTGTGTGTTTTTTTAAATATATGTTATTTAGTTAAAATATTTTTTATTGTACAACACATAAAAAAAAGAGTGAAACATAGCTTTAACAATTGCCAGTGTAAAACTTTCCCATCCCCTGCTCTTATGTAAGAGTTCCTTCCAAATGGGATCAAATACGTTAGTCCTGTGGTACCAGTTCCATTCAGAAGAATAAGTCAATATTCCCATTAAACTTCATTCTTTGTTCAATTGGGATTAGAAAGTATTGTTGTTTGGTATATGAAGCTACCCATCTTCCATAGTGACTGAGAATAGAGGATATATGTTGGTAATAGTATAAATGACTTACTCAATTTTCCTCCTTTTCTCTGTCCCATTTAGTTGTATTTCTTAGTAATAAATAATACATTTCTCTTCTCCTTTTCAACATCCCTTAATCTTTATCTTAAGCAAGTTCAACATTAACCAATAAAATTCCCTCCCCCCCCCCCCCTTTAAACTCAATTTCAAACAATAACTTGTCTGTCTTCATCCCGCAACTGTCGTCAATCCAGGGAGAGAGCCCCAACCATTGTGTTCCTAAATAAGTCTCTTGTTGTCTTGTAATGGACCGTGGGTCTACCCCTCCCCTGTTATGTTTTTGATTATGATTTGTCTCCGTAGAATCCCTTTGTCGTCATGTAGGGCTCAATGTCCGCTTAATATCCAATGGTTCCAGATCTTAAGGAACTGCTCATGATTTGCCTGTACAAATGATGCTGACTCAGATAACCTATATGTAAGCTTGATTTTTTCTATTACCTCCCCCCAAGAGGGTGATCCTGTCTTCCAATATCGAGCTATACTTATCCTTGTAGCTGTGCATAAGGTGCGTATGAATGTATTTATTGCCGAATTAAAGGGCCTCACCCGATCGTTAAGTAGGGCCTGTGTCTTTGTTAAAATTATATCTTCAGACAACACATCACTCAGCAATCTAGATAAATTGGACCATATTTGTTGTATCTGAGGGCATTCCCACCACATATGGATGTATGTCCCTATTTCTCCGCAACCCCTATAGCAATCTTTACTTCCGTTTTGTGTGTAATGTGAGGTAATAAGCGGTGTAAGGTACCATCTAAATACTGTCTTAACGCAGTTTTCCTTGTAGTCTGCACTGACCATACCTCTACCAGAGTTATAAAATACCTCTTCCCATTCTTCTCTTGAATATGTAGTGTTAGTATCTAGTTCCCATTTATCCATTAAGGAGGATTTTACCTCAGATTTAGTTGATAGTAATGTAAGATATATGGAAGATATTAGTTTTTTGTGTCTAGTGTCAGTACTACAGAGTTTTTCAATTGTGGTCAAGCCCTTCCTACCAGGCTGGGGCAAGACCTTAGTGACAGCTGATGCTACCTGCAGATATAAAAACCATTGTAATTTGTCTGGCAGTATTTTTTCTTGTATCTGTTGGTATGTAGCTATTCTGTCATTGTGTATGAAGTCTGCTACTCTATAGAGCCCTTTGTTTTCCCATTTGCCTAATTGTCCTTGAAAGTCCTGACACAACAGTGTCCTTAGTGGTCGAATTAAAGAGTCAGATGGTAGTAACTTTAAGCTGGAGGTCAACGAGTTCCATAGTGTCATCATGTCATCTAATATCTTTGGGGTCTTTACCTGTTTCACCTTGTGTTTCCTATAATCCCATAAAATATCATCTGGACGGCTGTAACCTGCCATAAGAGTCTCCATTTTAACCCACACCAGTGTACTATTTTTTTGGCTCAACAATGTGTTTTGTGCTAGTCTCGCTGAGTGGTAGTATCTAATCAAATTTGGAACTCCAACCCCCCCCAATTTTCTATGCTGCATTAGTATCTGTGAGGGTATCCTAGCCTTCTTGTTCCCCCTCAGAAATCCGGTTAATTCTGTCTGGAGCTTAGTTAGCTCTGGTAGGGGTATCTTTATTGGCAGTGCCCTAAAAAGATATAATAATCTTGGGAGTACATTCATCTTAATAGCCGAAAAACGGCCATACCATGAAAAACCTCCCTTTTTCCAATTTTTGATCTCCTTTCTAATTTTCTTGTATAGTGGGGTATAATTCAATTTGTATAATTGGTCATTGTCATCTGAGAGGTGAATTCCCAAGTATTTGATGGATTCTTTGGCCCAGAGGAATGAGAAATTAGTTTCAATCAGTTTTTTAGTGTGGGCTGGGAGGGCTATGGATAATGCCTCGCATTTATCTTGATTGATCTTGTACCCTGAAACATTTGAGTAGTCTTGTAAGATTTGATACAGATGGGGCAAAGATGTCAAGGGTTTAGTTAAAGTAAGAAGAATATCATCTGCAAACAGAGATATCTTAAATTCCGCCCCTCCCACCGAGACCCCATGAACCTCACGGGCAAGACGAATCCTAGCCGCTAGAGGTTCTATGCAGATAGCGAATAGAAGCGGTGACAAAGGGCAACCCTGCCTTGTACCGTTCCTGATATCTATCTCTTTGGATTGGTAGCCCGCTGCTCTTATGTGTGCTGTGGGATATGAGTATATATTTTTTATTGCCTGGACAAACGGTCCCTCGAATCCCATCTTGGTCATGACCTCCAGCATAAATCCCCAGTCTATCCTGTCGAACGCCTTCTCCGCATCCAGAGAGAGGATCAGAGAAGGCGTTCGTGTTTTGTTTAGGTAGTCGACCAGGGAGATCACCCGTCTGGTGTTGTCTGGAGCTTCTCTATCTAAGATAAATCCTACCTGGTCCGGATGGATTAAGGTGGGTAAGTGTATTTTGAGTCTATTTGCTAAGATTTTAGTGAAGATTTTAATATCCTGATTAATCAGGGATATCGGTCTATAATTTTTACATAGTTTTGGATTTCGTCCAGGTTTGGGTATCACGACTATCTTAGCCTGCAAAATTTCCTTTGGGATATCCCTTCCTTGTAAAATATCATTACAGAATTTGATAATATGGGGGGTAAGAGTTGACTTAAAAAGTTTGTAATATTCCCCTGGGAATCCATCCGGACCTGCCGCCTTTCCCGGCTTAAGCTCCTTGAGGGCTGTTAAGACCTCCCGAGCCGACACCTCTGCGTTTAGTGCATCGTTAATGTGGTCATCTATTGGTGTGAGGTTGGCATCCTCTAGAAATCTATGCAGCAGCTGTCTATTTTGTTCGGTTCGATGTGTTTTTTCCCCGTCGTAAAGATGGGCATAGTAGTTAGCAAATTCGTTAGCTATCTCTTGTGGATTTGAAGTACACACCCCATCCTCCCTTTGTAGCAGTGGGATTGAAAAGGATCTGGTTTGTTCTCTGAGTTTGTGTGCTAAATATTTATCAGGTTTGTTGGAATAAAGAAAGTAGTGTGACCTCAACCTATGGGCCGCTCTAAGAGACGCTTTATTCAAAATCGTGGATAGTTCTAGTCTCTTGGATTGTAGTTCCTGAAATATTGTATTTGATAATTGTTGTTGGTGTAATCTGGTGAGGGTGTCTATCTGGGTCTGTAATAAGTCTATCTGGCTTCTATTTGCTTTGGAAAGGATCGCTTTTTCTTTAATGAGTAATCCCCTTAGGTATGGCTTGTGTGCCGCCCACGTGTAAGTTGTATTAGTTGTGGAGCCCGTATTTAACCTCCAATATTCTTGCATAGTTTGTGTGATAGAATTTAGTGTGCCTGGTTTCTGTAGTACATTCGGGTCATAGTTCCATGAGCGTGTTGAGCTTGTATGAAATGTATCCTTAATATTAACTTGGACTATAGAGTGGTCGGACCATGCGCATGCATGTATAATAGTAGAAAGCAGATCTGGGATCCACACCTGACTTATGTAGACATAATCTAGTTTTGAATATCTTTTATGTACATGTGAATAATAAGTATAGTCTAAAGTCCTTCCATACAAGGTATCCCACGAGTCTATAATATTGTGTGTTAGAAAAACTTCTTTAATTTTTTTAATCATGGAATTATGTCTTTGTTGTTTTGAAGTCAACTTAGTTTTAATTGTGGGTTGGTATGCATACATCTCCACATTGAAGTCTCCACCCAGTAAAATCCTATATTGTGACCATTGAGTCAGCAAAAATGAGATGTGGGAAAAGAATGAGATTTGTGTCTCATTTGGCGCGTATATGTTACATAGGGTGATTTGCTTATCTCTTAATCTCCCCCGCACTATTAAGAACCTCCCTTCTGGATCACTAACCGTCTCCTCTACCACAAACCCCAAGGATCTATGAATCAGAATTGAAACCCCTCTCTTCTTTTTGTCTGTTGCTGAATGGTAATGCTGTGTGAAGCTTTTCGTCCAGTACTTTGGTATGACATCCTTTGTAAAGTGAGTCTCTTGAAGAAATATTATGTTGGCTTTAAGTCTCATATATTGGGTCATTGCTGTCCTACGTTTAAGGTCTGTATTAAGGCCTCTCACATTATGTGATATTAAATGTATGTCTCCAGTCATTACTTACAGTTTGTGGTGTGAGGTGTGGGACTCTCTCCTCTGGACCCGCCTTTATTCCAGACTCTATGATATTCCCATGGTCTTGTTATACAAGCCTCCCTTCCCTTGGAGGCAACAGATATCTCAAACAAATGATATATACAGTCAGAAACAAGCATATACTTTTGCCAGTTACAGGTTAATTTCAAAACAACATTTCCCCACCAGTGAATGAAGACAGAAAAAACAGTAAAAAAACAATTTCCTTTGCAGATCCTAACTGTCTGCAGAAGAAAAACCCAGAAAAGAACAATAACTCCCCCTCCCACTCCACCCATCCCCTTTGCAGTAACTATAATGTAAGTACAGTGTGTTTCCACTGCTAGTAGAGAGTCATTGGGCATAACATGTTTGCACGGTTATCTTAGACTATCTATATCACACAAAAAATTTTTAAGTGAAGTTTGTACAAAGCCTATATATCAGGTCATGTCCTATATACATTTAATGTCCCGATAACCAGATTGGCTTATGTCCTATGGCATTTCAGTCTGAAGGACTTTGTTAATGAGGAAGAATAAAAGTTCTATGTCTAGTGACTTTTCCTCATGTTTATTCTTGGTGTAAAATAGATGTAACATATTTCATACCTTTGTGTAGAATCAGGCCTTCATGTCTTGGTTTTTTTTTTAGCAACCCTTGTCCATTTTTGTCTTTGTGGAAGGGATGAACCGGTAGATGATTGTGGTATATTTACCTCTTTGTCCTGCTGTGGTAATTCCGGCGTTTCCAAATTCAACTTACTGCAGATCATTGGAATTTCTGCCGGTTCTCTGAGGCTCAGAGATCTTCCATTGTGTGAGATATGTAGGTAGAAAGGGAACCCCCATCTGTATCTGATCTGATGTTTCCTCAACATTGAAGTGAGGGGTCTTAGATGGCTTCTTCGTTGTAGTGTCTTGACACAGAGGTCTTGATAAAATTGGATCACTGATCCTTGAAATTTGAACGTGGGGTTCTTCCTTGCTGCTGCCAAAACCTCTTCTTTCTCTGGGAATCTGGAGAATTTCACAACCACATCTCTTGGTGGAGCCTCCCCCTTTGGTTTGGCCCTGAGTGCTCTGTGTGCCCTTTCCAGTTGATATTTGCCTTCCTCCGTTTCCCCTGTGATGGCCTGAAAGAGCTGATATAGATAGATATGCAGTTCCTCTGTTGCAATAGATTCGGGGATTCCCTTTAAACGTAAATTGCATCTACGACTTCTATTTTCGAGATCTTCCAATTTTTCCTGTAAATCGTTGATCTCTTGTTGCTGTGTAGTTAGTTGGTGGGTAACATTGGTGAGGTCTTCCGATACTGTGGTGTCGGCTTCTTCCAAAGCCGCCACTCTAGAGCCAAGGTCTGCAACATCTTGTTTAATCTCCGTAAGGCTGTTAGTCACTGTGTTTTGGAATGCATCGAACTTGTCCCACAACTTTTCTAAGTTTTTATTGATATCTTGTTTAGATACCAAGGTTTTTAAATCTGCTCTTGTTGCAGGGATAGAGTCGTCTTCGTTGATTTGAGAGTCTGTTTCAGAATCTACATCTTCCTCTGCATCATTATTTGCTAAATCCAGCGTTTTCTCTTTTATGGGTTTAAAAAACAGAGTAGCTGTAGGGGTTTTGATGCCTTGAGAGGGTTTATTTTGTTTTCTGGCTGCCATGGTATCGATATAAAGTCAGCCTTAAGGGATTAGAAGCTGTCTTAACAGAAAGAGAGAGCTGTAATGTTCCCTCTCGCCCAACACAGTCCCCTCAGTTCCTAAGGGTTTAATTATTTTCCTTTCAGGCTTTAGCAAAACAAAAGTTAAACATTGTCAGTCAGAAATCAGTTGCTTGTGTTAGACCCTGTTGCAGATAAAGATATTCAAATTCTCAATTTTTCATCTCATGCATAGACTTTTATTTTCTCTTTCTGTTAATATTTACATATTCATGTGGACATTTCAGCAGCCAGTGATGCTCAACAGTGATATGTATTTGGATCTTGAGGTATCCAGCTTATCGGCAATAAGGCTCACATTGCATTCATTACTGTGTTATTATGCTTCTTGTCCCCCCAATAGGGAAGCCTCTTTGTGCTATTTAGGTATGGCGTCGCTAGTCGTCTGCTTCACAGCTTGCTATGTGTATATGTGTTGTAGACAGCTCAGCCCTTCGTCATGTCCAGCTAAATAGTGAGCATTGAGTATAGTTTCATCTAGTAGGTTACCCGGTGTCTTTCTGATTGTGCATTTATGTTACTCTGTATGGTCAAATGAGCATTGGGCCTGCAGACATCACTTTTTAGTTGCTACGTATTCCCATACTTTTAGGCTGTTTTAGTTTGTTTTGCTAAACCGTCTGACTATCTCAGTGCTCTCCTAATTGTGCAGCCTTGACTCGGAGCCTACTCTGTATGCACTTCTCTCGCTTTTAATCTTTGTTTGGGGGAGATGGGGATTCCTCCCTTCACCTCTTGTTCCCACCGTTATTCCCCCTGCATAAGATTGCTTACTTGTTTGTATGTCTCTCTGGGATCCGGTTCCCTATTGCGCTGTCAAGTTTTGTTTTCGCTGCAGAGACATGCCAGTGTGCTGTGAACTGTCGGCTCCGTCAGATCATAAACCGCATGGTCAAGATGGCGGCTAGCTCCGTCTTTTCAACTTTGCTTTAGCGGGTTATCAGTCCTCCCCTCCTCTCAAATACCCTCTTGGCTATCACCGCTAGTGTCAAAATCACTCCATGAAGCTTTTGGTATAGATGCTTTCAGATATTTGCCCTCTGCAATTAGTTATATAAGCAGTGGTTAGCGGAGCTCCTCTATTTCCCCACCATCTCTCTTGAGCTCCAGGCTCCGCCCCCCTAAATATATGTTATTTAAAGGGACAGTCTACACTAAAATTGTTATTGTTTAGAAAGATAATGCCTTTACTTCCCATTCCCCAGCTTTGTACAATCAACATGGTTATATGAATATACTTTATAGCAGTGGTTCCCGAACTGAGCACCACAAAATATATTGGTCACACCCATTAGTTCATGAATGATGCACCGCGCAGCGCCACTGGGCGCCAGAGAATGAACTCACCCAGATGCGACTACGCAAGAGGTAATGTCAGTTCAGGACGAATATATATATATATATATATATATATATATATATATATATATATATATATATATATATATATATACACACACACACACACACACACACACACACACACACACACACATGCGGTTTAGCCCTAATATTGTGTGGCAGTGCAGCCGTTTAGCCCTGATATTGTGTGGCTGTGGCAGTTTTTGTGCGTTATTGAACTGTAACCACTATGTTTGTTTAGCTGCATATTCGGTCTCATCCGGATCCTGCATTATTGAACCTATCACTGGCAGTTTTTGAGACAGTCTGGTACTTACCCATGTTTACCTACAATCCCACATTTTAATTGTAAGTGAGCCCAGACCATTTACTTACTTACCTACAGATACAATAGTGTTTCTTGAAAAAAAAGAGACTCCTTTCCATCTTTGGTATTTGAAGAAGTTACTATTACAGTTATCACGTTAATTATATTACTGTACTGCAAGTGCATATTATTTATCTTCCTAAAAAATGGACAAGGTTTTATTAAATAAGCAAGCTAGATCTGAAAATTAACTATGGTTTGACTTGGGATGTCTTGGAAAAATCTTGAAACATTAAATGCGCCTTGAACCGAAAAAGTTTGGGAACCACTGCTTTATAGCATTTAAAGGGACAGTCAAGTCCAAAAAAAACTTTCATGATTTAAATAGAGAATGTAATTTTAAACAACTTTCCAATTTACTTTTATCACCAATTTTGCTTTGTTATCTTGGTATTCTTAGTTGAAAGCTAAAACTAGGAGGTTCATATGCTAATTCCTTAGACCTTGAAGACTACCTCTAATCTGAATGCATTTTGACCACTAGAGGGCATTAGTTCATGAGTTTCATATAGATAACATTGAGCTCATGCAGGTGAAATTACCCAGGAGTGAGCACTGATTGGCTAAAATGGATGTCTGTCAAAAGAACTGAAATAAGGGGGCAGTTTGCAGAGGCTTAGATACAAGGTAATCACAGAGGTAAAAAGTGTATTTCTATCACAGTGTTGGTTATGTAAAACTGGGGAATGAGTAATAAAGGGATTATCTTTCTTTTTAAACAACAAAAATTCTGGTGTTGACTGTCCCATTAAACATCTAAATTTCTGTCTGTTACTAAGCCACTAAATACAGCCTCTTATCACATGCCTTGGTATTAGCTTTTCACAACAGGAGACTGCTAGTTCATGTGGGCAATATAGATAACATTGTGTTCGTGCCCAGGGAGTTATTTAAAGGGATATTAAGCCCAAACATTTTCTTTATTTATTCAGATAGAGAATACAATTTTAAACAACATTCACATTTACTTCTATTATCTAATTTGCTTAATTCTTTAGATATCCTTTGTTGAATAACTAGAAATGCACATGAGCCAATCACACAAGGCATCTTTGTGCAGCGACCAATCAGCAGCTACTGAGCCTATCTCGATATGCTTTTCAGCAAAGACGATCAAGAGAATGAAGCAAGTTAGATAATAGAAGTAAATTAGAAAGTTGTTTAAAATTGCATGCTCTTTCTGAACCATGAAAGAAAATGTTCGGGTATAATGTCCCTTTAAGATTTAGCACAACACAGTACTAAATGCAAGTAAATAGCTAATAAACTGCAAAACTGGGGAATTGGTAATAAAAAAAATAATAAAAATTCTATTGTAGACTGTCCCTTTAACTTTTACACTGTGGGGCCTATACACTCTCTGCATTCAGCATTGCACCAGCAGCTCTTGTGAACGCCACCCCCCTGCAGATTCGCGGCCAATCAGCCACTAGCAGGGGGTGTCAATTAACCCAATCGTATTCAATCGGGTTGAGTTCACGCGATGTCTGTCCGCTGCCTCAGAGCAGGCGGACAGGTTATGAAGCAGCGGTCTTTAGACCGCTGCTTCATTACTGGTGTTTCTGGCGAGTCTGAAGGCTCGCCAGAAACACGGTCCTTCAAGCTCCATACGGAACTTGATCAATGGGCCCATGTGTATAAAAGCTGCAAAAATATAAAGCCTCACAAACTGTATTATGTGATAACCTGAAGCGCACTTAACTGCTGTGAGAAAACTCCAATATGGCTTTTCCCTGTATTAAAAAGCAAAGCTACAGCATTCAGCACCTGTAAAAAGGGTGAAATATGAGTAAATATGGTGAGTAGAGACCGAAGTGTTGTAGTTGTACTCAGCGGTATAATGTCCCTTTAAAGCTAAATAGTGATGGTTATTTATTGTCTCATATGAAGTAAATCTGTAATGATCTATGTCTATGACAGTATAAAACCACAGTGGGACCATCACAGTAGGAAACTTCATTAGAACCCAACAGTAGCGGACTTACTCAACAGAAGGCACTGGTGCAACATTTTTTTATAGTGATTTTGAGGATAGACAGATGGACCTGCTACTTGCCCTAATACAAGGCTTCCTTGAATTAGAATTGTTCACATTCTATATATGCCTATGTACAGGCATGCTGTTATGGGCCCTGGTGCCCCTGCACCTGCTGCACCAATGGTAGTACCGCCCCTGGAACCCAAGTAAAAACCCTGGTTTAGTGCTCCCTGTATGTGACCAACAGCCTCACATACACATTAAAGTAACTACACAGCTCTGTGTCTATGAACCTTATTAAACCCCTGATTTAGTGCTCCCTGTATGTGACCAACAACACTACATACACATTATAGTAACTACACAGCTCTGTGCCTATAAACCTTATTAAACCCCTGATTTACTGCTCCCTGTATGTGACCAACAACACCGCATACACATTATAGTAACTACACAGCTCTGTGCCTATAAACCTTATTAAACCCCTGATTTAGTGCTCCCTGTATGTGACTAACAACACCACATACACATTATAGTAACTACACAGCTCTTTGCCTATAAACCTTATTAAACCCCTGATTAAGTGCTCCCTGTATGTGACCAACAACATCACATACACATTATAGTAACTACACAGTTCTGTGCCTATAATACGTATTAAACCCCTGATTTACAGCTCCCTGTATGTGACCAACAACACCACATACACATTATAGTAACTACACAGCTCTGTGTCTACAAACCTTATTAAACCCCTGATTTAGTGCTCCCTGTATGTGACTAACAACACCACATACACATTATAGTACTACACAGCTCTGTGCCTATAAACCTTATTAAACCCCTGATTAAGTGTTCCCTGTATGTGGTCAACAGCACCACATACATATTATAGTAACTGCACAGCTCTGTGCCTATAAACCTTATTAAACCCCTGATTTAGTGCTCCCTGTATGTGACCAACAACACCACATACACATTATAGTAACTACACAGCTCTGTGCCTATAATCCTTATTATACCCCTGAGTTAGTCCTCACTGTATGTGACCAACAACATCACATACACATGATAGTAACTACACAGCTCTGTGCCAATAAATACTGAGTTAATTAAAGGGATATATATATGTCAGTAATATGATGGTGTTATACAGACAAAGCACACTAGTGCAAGACATTGTAGAATACACAATTCATTAGCCATGTTTAATATTACATCAGCACCACCCCATTTAAAGGGACATAAAAGTACAAGAAAAAGCTCTATATGGAATTTGATAAATTGGCCCATATGTATAAAAGCTGCAAAAATATAAAGCCTCACACACTGTATTATGTGATAACCTGAAGCGCACTTTACTGCTGTGAGAAAACTCCAATATGGCTTTGCCCTGTATTAAAAAGCAAAGCTACAGCATTCAGCACCTGTAAAAAGGGTGAAATATGAGTAAATATGGTGAGTAGTGACCGAAGTGTTGTAGTTGTACTCAGCGGTATAATGTCCCTTTAAAGCTAAATAGTGATGGTCATTTATTGTCTCATATGAAGTAAATCTGTAATGATCTATGTCTATGACAATATAAAACCACAGTGGGACCATCACAGTAGGAAACTTCATTAGAACCCAACAGTAGCGGACCTACTCAACAGAAGGCACTGGTGCAACATTTTTTTTTTTTTTAAATAAAATACATTCTGCTCTATATAGTGATTTTGAGGATAGACAGATGGACCTGCTACTTGCCCTAATACAAGGCTTCCTTGAATTAGAATTGTACACATTCTGAATATACCTATGTACAGGCATGCTGTTATGGGCCCCCTCCAGCTCTTGGGCCCTGGTGCCCCTGCACCTGCCGCACCAATGGTAGTACCGCCCCCGGAACCCAAGTAAAAACCCTGGTTTAGTGCTCCATGTATGTGACCAACAGCGTCACATACACATTAAAGTAACTACTCAGCTCTGTGTCTATAAACTTTATTAATCCCCTGATTTAGCACTCCTTGTATGTAAACAAAAAACACAACATACACATTATAGTACCTACACAGCTCTGTGCCTATAAACCTTATTAAACTCCTGATTTACTGCTCCCTGTATGTGACCAACAACACCACATACATATTATAGTAACTACACAGCTCTGTGCCTATAAACCTTATTAAACCCCTGATTTAGTGCTCCCTGTGTGTGACCAACAACACCACATACACATTATAGTAACTACACAGCTCTGTGCCTATAAACCTTATTAAACCCCTGATTTAGTGCTCCCTGTATGTGACCAACAACACCACATACACAATATAGTAACTACACAGCTCTGTGCCTATAAACCTTATTAAACCCCTGATTTAGTGCTCCCTGTGTGTGACTAACAACACCACATACACATTATAGTAACTACACAGCTCTGTGCCTATAAACCTTATTAAACCCCTGATTAAGTGCTCCCTGTATGTGACCAACAACATCACATACACATTATAGTAACTACACAGCTCTGTGCCTATAAACCTTATTAAACCCCTGATTAAGTGCTCCCTGTATGTGACCAACAGCACCACATACATATTATAGTAACTGCACAGCGCTGTGTCTATAAACCTTATTAAACCCCTGATTTAGTGCTCCCTGTATGTGACCAACAACACCACATACACATTATAGTAACTGCACAGCTCTGTGCCTATAAACCTTATTAAACCCCTGATTAAGTGCTCTCTGTATGTGACCAACAACATCACATACACATTATAATAACTACACATCTCTGTGCCTATAACCCTTATTAAACCCCTGAGTTAGTCCTCACTGTATGTGACCAACAACATCACATACACATTATAGTAACTACACAGCTCTGTGCCAATAAATACTGAGTTAATTAAAGGGATATATATACGTCAGTAATATGCTGGTGTTATACAGACAAAGCACACTAGTGCAAGACATTGTAAAATATACAATGTATTAGCCATGTTTAATATTACATCAGCACCACCCCATTTAAAGGGACATAAAAGTACAAGAAAACGCTCTATATGTTACAGCATTTTATTATTGCATGGTTGGTTACATAAAACTATGTTTTAACTCCTACAAAGATATTAAACACATAGTTAAAGTCAGCTTCAGAGCAGCAATGCACTACTGGGCGCTAGCTGAGCACATCTCATGAGTCAATGACAAGAGCCTAAGGCGTGTACCCACCAATCACAAGCTAGCTTCTATTAGTGCACTGCTGCTGCTTAGGGTATGTACATATACTTTTCATCAAAGGATACCAAGAGAACAAATCACATGCTCTTTATGAACCATGAATGTTGATCCTTTTATTATCAAGGAAAAAGGTATTTAAATGCGGCTTAATATAAACTTCTGCATATCACAAACATACTACTGACTTTATGTCCCTTTGAAGTGATAGTAAATTTGCACGATCTGGTAAAGCTATACAGAATCAATGCATTAAATTAAACAAATCATTTATTATTTTTAATTGAATATGCACTGTAACCTAATTTTATTATTTTCATTGTTTATTACATTACCTTTCTCTTGCCGAACAACACAAAAGTTATTTTTTTCAAGAGGTGACGTTTCCACCTTGTATCTAATAGCCGTGCTCGCTATACGGCACTCAACAAGCTCTGAAGTGTTTTGTTTGTTTTTTGAGTGCTGTTTAGCTAGCACGGCTTTACTATGTTGTGCAAATTTACTATCACTTTAAGGCAATCACTGATGTTTCTGGTTTGTTACTGTAAATATTATCCCATTGTGATGACAAAACCAGGTGACATGCACGTGACGTCCTGCTTACCTCGGTGTGCATCCGGAAGGTCTGAGGTTTGGTTCTTGTCCGACATTGTCTTGTTCAGCAACTGAACTTGTCAGATATTCTTATAATGTTTCTCCTTTACTGACAAATACAGTGTTGTGTATTGTACGTGATCTTCACTGTAATAGGAGCCTAAACACAGAGAGAAAGAGATGAGTCTATGTACAGTCATACAGTACATTGTCATAAGGGGAAAAGCTGTGAATTATGTGTGACCAACACCTGTCCGTTTACGGGTGAGCGATAAATAACCAGCTATTACAAGTGACTGATTATTGCTACAGCGAGCTTGCGGTAGCAATTAGCGCTCAGAAAATGTGCCCCAATTGGCCTCTACATTAAGGGGTCGATTTAACAAGGGCCGAATGGCCCCTGTTCCCCTTGTTTCCGCGGGCTCATCGGAAACAGCAGTTAAGAAGAAGCGGTCTTAAGACGAGAATCTGCAGGGGGCGGCATTGCACAAGCAGTTCACTAGAACTGCTTGTGCAATGCTGAATGCAGACACCATATGCTGTCCGCATTCAGTAATGTCTGTCAGACATGATACGCTGCAACGTATCATGTCGGGCAGACATTAGTAAATCGGCCCCTAAATGTGGTGTAGTTTAGTAAAATAAAAAAAAAATCAGCATTTTTATTTTATTTTTTAACTGCACAAAGCAGTTTTTAAGGGTTAAAAGTGGCGGGTGTGGAGTGTTAGAAAAAAAAATGGCAGTGAAAAGTGCCTTTACATTATGGGCTGTTCTCTATAAATATATATGTATATGCTTATATACATATAAATTTATATGTTATAATGTGTATATAAAAATTTCTTACATTATGACAGTTGCCACCTGGGCCGTTGGAAGGACAATATACCAAAAGGCCAGTTTATAAGAATAAAAAGAAATTGTTCTAAAATTGGAGACTATGAGAAACAAATTGATATTTTAGAAAAAAGATTCACAGAAAGCGGATATGGTTCAGAAATCATGTCACAAGCAAAAAAAGAGGTAGATAAAATAGAGAGAAAAAATCTTTTAATATATAAAGATAAAAAGGAAAATTCTATAAAAAACAAAGACTTTTAATATTCCCTCTGTTACATACTTTAATACAGACAATGTGATTGTTACTAAAATACTCAAAAAACATTGGCATCTTATTCAAACTGATCCAATAATAGGGGAGAACAAATCTTTGAATAATAATGTAATTTATAAAAAAGCGAAAAATATAAAAAGTCTGCTAGCTCCCAGTGAAATGAAAGTAATCTAACTGGCAATCCCCTTAAAGGATTCTTTCCATGAATAGGATGTAGATCATGTAAACATAGCATTAAGATTAAAAGCATTATGTCACCTACAAATCAATTCAAATTAAATATCAAAGAAACTATAAGATGCAAAGATAGATATGTAATATATACATAAATGAATGTTCGTGTAAAAAATTCTACATTGGAAAAACTACTAAGACACTGAGAGAGAGAATCAGAGAGCATCTCTCATGCATAGATAGGGGCAACTTAGATACTCATTTGTACACAAATTTTAGAGAGGTACATAATAATAAACAGCTAGATTACGAGTTTTGCGTTATGAGTGAAAAAGCATCGTTACGCTTCATAACGTTGCTTTTTCCCTAACGCCGCTATTACAAGTCTTGTCAGAACAGGTGTACCGCACACCTTTTTGGCCGCCATGCAACGTCAGTACCGCACTTTTAAAAAAGTCCTTTTTCAATGGGACTCCCACAGCGCCGGTATTACGAGTTTTGCTGTGAGGCCAAAAAGTGAGCGGTACAGCCTAAAATTACAAGATCTGTACCGCCATCTAAAGTCAGCAGTTATGAGTTTTACGCTACAAAGCTGTAGCATAAAACTCATAACTAAACTGTTAAAAAGTACACTAACACACATAAACTACCTATTAACCCCTAAACAGAGACCCTCCCGCATCGCAAACACTATAATAAATTTATTAACCCCTAATCTGCCGCTTCCGGACATCGCCGCAACTTCAAAAATGTATTAACCCCTATTCCGCCGCTCCCCGACATTGTCGCCACTATAATAAACCTATTAACCCCTAAAATGCTGCCCTCCCGCATCGCAAACACTATTTAAAGATTATTAACCCCTTATCTGCTGTCCACCCACACCGACGCAATAATAAACCTATTAACCACTAAACTGCTGACTACAACAGTGCAACTCTTGGCAGGGCCCTCTACCCATTTGATACCTATAATTGTTTTGTTGTACTCCGCATTTGTTTATAACGCTGCGGAATCTGTTGGCGCTCTATAACTAACCGATAATAATAATAATAAGCCCCCCACAACGAAACATAATAAAATAAACTATTAGCCCCTAAACCTCTGGCCTCCCACATCACTACATAAATATATTAACCCCTAAACCTAACGTAACCCTAAGCCTAAGTCTAACCCTAACACCCTCTAACTTAAATATAATTAAAATAAATATAAATTAAACTTAAAATTATTACCTAAATAACCTATGTAAAACTAAATACATACTTACCAATAAAATAAAACCTAAGCTAGCTACAAAATATCTAATAGTTACATTGTAGCTAGCTTAGGTTTTATTTTTATTTCACAGGTAAGTTTGTATTTATTTTAACTAGGTAGGCTAGTTAGTAAATCGTTATTAACGATTTTCTAACTACCTAGCTAAAATAAATACAAAGTTACCTGTAAAATAAAACCTAACCTGCCTTACACTAAAACCTAACATTACAATAAAATAAAATAAATTAATAAAATACAATAATCTACATTACAAAAAAAACAAACACTAAATTACACAAAATAAAATACAAAATTATGAAAAATAAAAACCAATTACTCCTAATCTAATAGCCCTATCAAAATAAAAAAGCCCCTAGCCTACACTAAACTACCAATGGTCCTTAAAAGGGCCTTTTGCGGGACATTGCCCCAAAGAAATCAGCTCTTTTACCTGTAAAAAAATATACAAACAACCCCCCAACAGTAAAACCCACCACCCACACAACCAAACCCCCCAAATAAAATTCTATCTAAATAAACCTAAGCTAACCATTTGGATGGGCATTGCCCTTAAAAGGGCATTTAGCTCTTTTACATTGCCCAAACCCTAAGCTAAAAATGAAACCCACCCAATAAACCCTTAAAAAACCTAACCCTAACCCCAGACGATCCACTTACAGTTTTCGAAGACCGGGCATCCATCCTCATCCAGGCGGCAGAAATCTTCATCCAGACGGGCAGAAGTCTTCATCCAGACGGCATCTTCTATCTTCATCCATCCGGCGCGGAGCGGGTCCATCTTCAAGACATCCGACGCAGAACATCTTCTTCTTCTGATGGTCATTGAAGAATAAAGTTTCACTTTAAGTGACGTCTTCCAAGATGGCGTCCCTTACATTCCGATTGGCTGATAGAATTCTATCAGCCAATAGGAATTAAAGGGGAAAAAGTTGCAATTAGCCAATAGGATTGAGCTTGCATTCTATTGGCTGATTGGAATAGCCAATAGAAAGCGAGCTCAATCCTATTGGCTGACTGGATCAGCCAATAGGATGAAAGCTCAATCCTATTGGCTGATTGCAACAGCCAATATAATTTTTCCCATTTAATTCCTATTGGCTGATAGAATTCTATCAGCCAATCGGAATGTAAGGGACGCCATCTTGGATGACGTCAGTTAAAGGGAAACTTCATTCTTCAGCGACCATCAGAAGAAGAGGATGCTCCGCGCCGGATGTCTTGAAGATGGACCCCCTCCGCACCGGATGGATGAAGATAGAAGACTTCTGTCCGCTTGGATGAAGACTTCTGCCCGCTTGGATGAAGACTTCTGCCGGCTTCGATGAGGACTTCTGCCGGCTTGGATGAGGACTTCTGCCGGCTTCGATGAGGACTTCTGCCACTTGGATGAAGACTTCTGCCCGCTTGGATGAGGATGGAAGTCCGGTCTTCGAAAACTGTAAGTGGATCGTTAGGGTTTAGTGTTAGGTTTTTTTAAGGGTTTATTGGGTGGGTTTTATTTTTAGCTTAGGGTTTGGGCAATGTAAAAGAACTAAATGCCCTTTTAAGGGCAATGTCCATCCAAATGCCCTTTTATTTTATTTTTTTATTTTTATTTGGGGGGTTTGGTTGTGTGGGTAGTGGGTTTTACTGTTGGGGGTTGTTTGTATTTTGTTTTTACAGGTAAAAGAACTGATTTATTTGGGGCAATGCCCTGCAAAAGGCCCTTTTAAGGTCCATTGGTAGTTTAGTGTAGGTTAGGGTTTTTTTATTTTGGGGGGGGGGGGTCTTTTTTATTTTGATAGGGCTATTAGATTAGGAGTAAGTTATTTTTGATAATTGTATTTTTTATTTTGTGTAATTTAGTGTTTATTTTTTTGTAATTTACATGATTGTATTTTATTAATTTAATTTATTTTATTTAATTGTAATGTTAGGTTTTATTGTAAGGCAGGTTAGGTTTTATTTTCCAGGTAACTTTGTATTTATTTTAAAGGGACACTGTACCCAAATGTTTTCTTTCGTGATTCAGATAGAGCATGACATTTTAAGCAACTTTCATTGGGTTCAGTGTCCCTTTAACTAGGTAGTTAGTAAATAGGTATAGGTGTACCGCACACTTTTTTGGCCTTACTGCAAACCGACTTACGCAAAGTTCGTAAAGCCTTTTACTATGGGAATTCCATAGCGCCGGTATTATGAGTCTGTCCTGGGAGGCCAAAAAGTGAGCGGTACACCCTCTACTGTCAAGATTCCTAACGCATTTTAAAGTCAGTAGTTATGAGTTTTACACTACAATGCCGTAGCATAAAACTGTTATAAAATTTTCTTCATTCTCTTGGTATCTTTATTTGAAATGCAAGAAAGTAAGTTTAGGCATCCATCCTCATCCAGGCGGCAGAAATCTTCATCCAGACGGCATCTTCTATCTTCATCCATCCGGCGCGGAGTGGGTCCATCTTCAAGACATCCGACGCAGAACATCTTCTTCTTCTGATGGTCATTGAAGAATAAAGTTTCACTTTAAGTGACGTCTTCCAAGATGGCGTCCCTTACATTCCGATTGGCTGATAGAATTCTATCAGCCAATAGGAATTAAAGGGGAAAAAGTTGCAATTAGCCAATAGGATTGAGCTTGCATTCTATTGGCTGATTGGAATAGCCAATAGAAAGCGAGCTCAATCCTATTGGCTGACTGGATCAGCCAATAGGATGAAAGCTCAATCCTATTGGCTGATTGCAACAGCCAATATAATTTTTCCCATTTAATTCCTATTGGCTGATAGAATTCTATCAGCCAATCGGAATGTAAGGGACGCCATCTTGGATGACGTCAGTTAAAGGGAAACTTCATTCTTCAGCGACCATCAGAAGAAGAGGATGCTCCGCGCCGGATGTCTTGAAGATGGACCCCCTCCGCACCGGATGGATGAAGATAGAAGACTTCTGTCCGCTTGGATGAAGACTTCTGCCCGCTTGGATGAAGACT
This sequence comes from Bombina bombina, assembly GCF_027579735.1. Lineage (NCBI taxonomy): Eukaryota > Metazoa > Chordata > Amphibia > Anura > Bombinatoridae > Bombina > Bombina bombina. The sequence continues at coordinate 796,377,176 of NC_069502.1, read as the reverse complement.
TCTGCCGGCTTCGATGAGGACTTCTGCCGGCTTGGATGAGGACTTCTGCCGGCTTCGATGAGGACTTCTGCCACTTGGATGAAGACTTCTGCCCGCTTGGATGAGGATGGAAGTCCGGTCTTCGAAAACTGTAAGTGGATCGTTAGGGTTTAGTGTTAGGTTTTTTTAAGGGTTTATTGGGTGGGTTTTATTTTTAGCTTAGGGTTTGGGCAATGTAAAAGAACTAAATGCCCTTTTAAGGGCAATGTCCATCCAAATGCCCTTTTATTTTATTTTTTTATTTTTATTTGGGGGGTTTGGTTGTGTGGGTAGTGGGTTTTACTGTTGGGGGTTGTTTGTATTTTGTTTTTACAGGTAAAAGAACTGATTTATTTGGGGCAATGCCCTGCAAAAGGCCCTTTTAAGGTCCATTGGTAGTTTAGTGTAGGTTAGGGTTTTTTTATTTTGGGGGGGGGGGGGTCTTTTTTATTTTGATAGGGCTATTAGATTAGGAGTAAGTTATTTTTGATAATTGTATTTTTTATTTTGTGTAATTTAGTGTTTATTTTTTTGTAATTTACATGATTGTATTTTATTAATTTAATTTATTTTATTTAATTGTAATGTTAGGTTTTATTGTAAGGCAGGTTAGGTTTTATTTTCCAGGTAACTTTGTATTTATTTTAAAGGGACACTGTACCCAAATGTTTTCTTTCGTGATTCAGATAGAGCATGACATTTTAAGCAACTTTCATTGGGTTCAGTGTCCCTTTAACTAGGTAGTTAGTAAATAGGTATAGGTGTACCGCACACTTTTTTGGCCTTACTGCAAACCGACTTACGCAAAGTTCGTAAAGCCTTTTACTATGGGAATTCCATAGCGCCGGTATTATGAGTCTGTCCTGGGAGGCCAAAAAGTGAGCGGTACACCCTCTACTGTCAAGATTCCTAACGCATTTTAAAGTCAGTAGTTATGAGTTTTACACTACAATGCCGTAGCATAAAACTGTTATAAAATTTTCTTCATTCTCTTGGTATCTTTATTTGAAATGCAAGAAAGTAAGTTTAGATGCAGGCCCATTTTTGGTGATCAACCTGGGTTGTTCTTGCTGATTGGTGGATAAACTCATCCACCAATAAAAAAGTGCTGTCCAGAGTTCTGAATAAAAAAAAAAGCTTAGATGTCGTCTTTTTAAAATAAAGATAGCAAGAGAACGAAGAAAAAGTGATAATAGGAATAAATTAGAAAGTGGCTTAAAATTGCATGCTCTATCTGAATAAAAAAATTGGGTTCAGTGTCCCTTTAACTAGGTAGTTAGTAAATAGGTATAGGTGTACCGCACACTTTTTTGGCCTTACTGCAAACCGACTTACGCAAAGTTCGTAAAGCCTTTTACTATGGGAATTCCATAGCGCCGGTATTATGAGTCTGTCCTGGGAGGCCAAAAAGTGAGCGGTACACCCTCTACTGTCAAGATTCCTAACGCATTTTAAAGTCAGTAGTTATGAGTTTTACACTACAATGCCGTAGCATAAAACTCATAACTAAAGTGCTAAAAAGTACACTAACACCCATAAACTACCTATTAACCCCTAAATCGGGGCCCCCCGTATCACAAACACTATAATAACATTTTTAACCCCTAATCTGCCGCTCCGGACATCTCCGCCACTATAATAAACATATTAACCCCTAAACCGCCGCACTCCCGCCTCTCAAACACTAGTTAAATATTATTAATTATTTTGTTAGGAGGACACTCAATACTGACTTTCTTGTTAGCAGCTAACAGTGGCTGAGAGTTTATTAAGAACTGCATTTCATTATATGCTTCTAAGAAAATTAATTTACTAATTTCAGACTCACATTACCAGCAGTGTCTATTTTTTAGGAGGGTGCATTTCTTATTCTTACATACATTCAGCTTTTGGATTCATTAAAGATACATTTACTAAAAATAACTTTTTTAGGTGTTTTACATATCTTTACACCTATCTAAATATGCACGACAAACCATCTTGCTCAACAGGCTAATTTTTTTATTTGGAAAACAGAAGAGCGTATTTCAATACTGTTTTCAACAATCAAGATAATGGAACTGAATTGCATCCAGACATCAAATCAAAGTTTACCACCCACGAAAAATTGTTATCCACAGATTTGAGATTAATGTGGGATATTGTAACTTTTGTTCATTATCTTGAATCCAATAGAGTTCCCAGAGGTCTGCGCTTGAGCAAATTCCCTACTTATCAGCTAGAAGATCAGGATCTCATAGAAGAGTGGAATGATACTTTAACTCATTGCTCCAATTCTCTCATTAAAATCCTGATAAAAGATAAGCAGAGAAGAAGAGACAAACTTAAAGACACCATTCTAACAGACAAAATTGCGCTTAAAAGTCATAAAGACAATGAAGCATATACCACCCTAAAGGTCCAAATGAAGGAGCATATTCAAAAACTTGATGCTGAACTGGCTGAGTTTAAAAGAAATAAATTTGATCGGGACCGCAAAGATTATGAAAACAACCAAGTCTATTTTTGGCCTCAATATGGCAATAAAAGATATAGACGGCATTCAGGACCAAAAAAGGAAGCTAAAGAAAAAGAAACTCCAAAATCTATATTGAAGAATAAACAAAAAACTAAAGACAAGAAAGTGTCTTTTTCTTCAACTGATTTAGAGTCATCAGACCCTGAACCAAATTCAATAGGCTCCTCGGCACCAAACAGTGGGTCTACTTCAGCCTCCTCATTAGAAGACTCAGAAGAAGAAATGGTGACAAACACAGCATCTATCACTCCAAAGTAAAGTGTCCCTTTAGGCGTAGGACAAGAAGGTCAAAAAGGCAGAACTATTAAAAAATCCACTCGCAAGAGCAAGAAATAATGGATAACAGCATGAATATAGTCAGTCTTTCTGACTACATATTGACTGATGAAGAAAAATCTCTCTTGTCAAGAGGATTGGGCTTTGCCCCAACTAACAGATTTTCTGTCTTTGAGACCATCTTGGATGTCAATAAGTTTGTCCGAAAGTTGACACTTAAAAAATTCTTACTACAAGACACCCCAGAACAGGACACACGAGAAGGCACAAATACCATCATTCATACAAAATCAAGTCATCAAGAAGAATTAAACGACTTTAAAGATTGTTGTGCTCTGGAGGTTATGAGAGATTTGTCTTGCAGTGGGGATCAATTCCATGGTCCCGTAACGCATTCCATAAATCCTCCTATAACAAAAAATAGGGATTTTTATCCCATACAAGTTAGAGGGCCATACATCAATGACTTTCAACATAGTTTCGAAAGGGACCTGATAAAGTTAGCTAGCAAGGTAGAGGATAAGAATCAACACCACCACACTCACTACAACTTATCTCATAGAGAATCTATTGCCCTAAAAAAACTGCAACTTAACAAGAATTTTGTAATAAGAAATGCAGACAAGGGAGGAGCAATAGTCATCATGGATAAAAGTACTTATCTATCAGAGGTAAATAGACAGCTTGCAAATATATCTACTTATCGCAAACTGCCCTCAGATCCCACTAATATTTTTAAGAAAGATCTTGCAGGCTTGTTGGAGGATGGCTTGGCTCTGGGCATCTTACAAAGAAAAGATATTGAACTTTTGATACCCAAGTCCCCAGTCATACCCATCTTCCACCACGTCCCCAAGATCCCTAAGAACTTACACTCACCACCCGGTAGGCCGATTGTTTCCGGCATAGGCTCCCTTTTGGAGCCTATGTCTAAATGGCTGGACTCCATTCTTCAACCTCTTGTAGTCAGCCTGTATAGCTATCTTAGAGACTCAAGTCATCTACTTGAAAATCTCAAGAAAATCTCATGGAAGAATACGTTCAGCTCGGTCATTATAGATATTGAATCTCTGTATTCGTGTATCCCCCATGATTTGGGAATTAGAGCCGTTAAATGGTTCTTGGATAGAGATACTACATATAATCAGGAAGAGAAGATATTCTTATGTGACTGTTTGGAGTTCCTACTAACCCACAACTATTTTGTTTTTGATAAGGAGTATTATCTCCAACTTTGTGGCACGGCAATTGGGGCAAAATTTGCCCCCTCCTATGCCAATTTGTATCTGGGTTGGTGGGAACTCCAACATATCTATTCTGATCTTAATGTATACATAGATAAAGTTGTTTTTTATAACAGGTTTATCAACGATATGATATTCATTGTGGATTAAACAGATCGTGAAGGTTTCTCCATTTCTGACTTCCTTGAATATCTTAACACCAATAGCAGCAAGCTGAAATTTACAGGAGAATTTAATTCTACAGTAGTTGACTTTTTGGATCTCACACTGGAGGGTGTGGTGGAACATGGTACTATTATTTCCAGCACATACTGAAAACCTACTGCGGGTAACACCATTTTACACACCAAGTCAGCGCATCCACCACACCTTCTAAGGTCTATTCGTAAAAGTCAATTTCTAGGACTCAAAAGAAACACCAACAGTGACTGTGTCTATGATAGTCTGATGACTTTAAAAATAGATTGCTTGCCAGAGGTTATGACTCCAGTCTTTTGGAGACAGCGCAGTATGAAGCCAAGACTGGCCTTACAGTTAAACCAAAGATATCTCATAAACAATTCTCAGAAGGATCAGGGGTGTTTAGCACCCCCTATTCCAATCAGTATAATGATGTAGTTAATATTTTAAAAAAACACATCCCACTCCTTAAAAATGACCCCTTATTATCATCGTCACTAATTAATTGTAAATTTGTGTTGAGGAAACCAGACACTTTGGGTTCTAAACTAGCCCCCAGTATGATACAAACTACACAATCCAACACCATAACATGGCTGCACAGCAACCGTAGAGTATATTTCAAATGCAACAACTTTAATTTCAAAGCTTGCAAATCAATTACTGTTGGAAGAAATTTTTATTCCAGCGTTACGCATAGAACATTTTAAATTAATTTCTATGCTACCTGCAGAACCAAATGGGTAGTGTATTTACTCAACTGCAATCATTGCCAACAGCAGTATGTTGGTCAAACTTCGAGAATTTCGAGACAGGGTGAGAGAGCATCTAAGGGATGTTGAAAATTTCAACAAGGATTCAGCTGTTGCCAAACACTTCAATGGTCTGCACCTTACTGGTGTTCCCAGTTTTGGAGTGCAGATCATTGAAGTGGTTCATAAATCCACCAGAAGTGGTGATAGACATAAGCTTCTCACCAAAAGGGAACTCTTTTGGATTCTAAAACTTGATACCAGACATCCAAAAGGTATCAATTTAGAATGGGATATATCATATTTCATAGATTAATGCAATCACTTCCTATTTTTCACATATTAGCCTTTTCCAAATTTTTTTTTTTTTTAATTAAATATTAATGTTCAAATCCAGCTTTTTGTCTAATACACATATAGTTATTTATATATATATTATTAATAAATATTTAAAATATGCAGATACACAATGCTATGTATTTAAAATGGAACTTAATAGATACATAATCATTCTAGGTAGCTTTAAATAAGTATATTATTACTATGGATTTGTACTCTGACATCCATTATGACATTTATATTGGTTTATATATATATATTTTTTCTTTGTAACAATAATTGAGTCTGTTAGCATACATACAAGGATTTTGTATATTATAGTGAGGCTACCTCTGACACATGCACACAGACCCCTCCCCAGCACCTTATATACAGATCTATATTATTAAAGAAAAGCACTCACCCAGCTCTCTCCTCAGTACCTTATATACAGATCTATATTATTAAACAGAAGCTCTCATCCAGCTCCCTCCCCAGTACCTTATATACAGATTTATATTATTAAAGAGAAGCTCTCATCCAGCTCCCTCCCCAGTACCTTATATACAGATATATATTATTAAAGAAAAGCTCTCATCCAGCTCCCTCCCCAGTACCTTATACAGACAAATAATATTATAGTGAGGCTACCTGTGACACAGACCCCTCCTCAGTACCTTATATACAGATTTATATTATTAAAGAGAAGCACTTACTCAGCTCTCTCCCCAGTACCTTATACAGATAAATAATATTATAGTGAGGCTACCTGTGACACAGACCCCTCCTCAGTACCTTATATACAGATTTATATTTTTAAAGAGAAGCACTCACCCAGCTTCCTCCCTAGTACCTTAAACAGATATATAATATTATTGTGAGGATACCTCTGAAACACACATTACCATCCCCAGCACCTTATATACAAATCTAAATTATTAAAGAGAAGCTCTCACCCAGCTCCCACCACAGTACCTTAAAAACAGATATACAATATTATATTGAGGTTCTCTCAGCCTCACACACACATCTCCCTCCCCAGTACCTTAAATATAGTAAATAATATTATAGAAAGGTTCCATCTGCCTTAAACACACAGCTCCCTTCCCAATACCTTATACACAGATAAATAGCACACACAGTAAGCTACCCAATACCTTTTACAAAGATGTACAACACTATAGAGAGGCTCCCTCTACCTCACTCAAACACAATCAGCCCCCTCCCAGTACCCTATATACAGATATATAATATAGATTCCCTGTACATCACACACCCTAGTACCTTCAGTGTTCTCCCCAGGATCTTTTTACTAGGTAAACCCCCAGCTGATTTTACTGACCACCCAGCTAACATTTTAGCCAATATTAAGCTAAAATTAGCTAATATTAAAATTAAAAAAATGTTATTACACAAATTATGATTAAATATATTTATGTTAAATTATGCAATTAATTTGTGCTTTGGGTTGCTGAAAATTATATAATATTAGATAATATTGTACTGCTCCCACCCAGCTACTTCATAATGCCACCAAGATGGCAACATTTTCTGTGGTGAACATTGACCTTATACACAGAAATATATCATAGAGGGGTTCCCTCTACCTCACACACACAATCAGCTACCTACCAGTACCTTATATACAGATATATAATATTATAGAGAGATTCCCTTTATTTCTCAACCACACAAGCAGCTCCCTTACAGTATCTTATATAGAGATACTGTATATAATATTATAAAGATATTCTCTCTCACATACAATTAGCTCCCTCCCAGTACCTTATATACAGATATATGATAATATAGATAGATTCCCTTTCTTTCTCATCCACACAATCAGCTCCCTCCCAGTACCTTATATAGAGATATATTATAGAGAGATTCCCTTTTTCTCACCCACACAATCAGCTCCCTTCCAGTACCTTATATAGAGATATTGTATATAATATTATAGAGATTCTCTCTCACAATTAGCTCCCTCCCAGTAAATTATATATACAGATATATGATAATATAGAGAGATTCCCTCTCTTTCTCACCCACACAATCAGTGCCCATCCAGTACCTTATATAGAGATATATATATAATATTATAGAGAGATTCCCTCTCTTTCTCACCCACACAATCAACTCCCTACCAGTACCTTATATAGAGCTACTGTATGTATATAATATTATAGAGATTCTCTCTCGCATACAATTAGCTCCCTGTCAGTACCTTATATAGAGAATGATATAAACAAACTATAAAGATTCATTCAGTATCTCTCTGACGTCACACACACAACCAGCTCCCTCCCACTTCCTTATATACAGATATATATTATAGAGGGGTCCCTCTGCCTCACACACACACAATCAGTTCAGCTCCCTCACAGTACCATATAGAGATAGATATATAACATTATAGAGAGATTTCCTCCCCCTCTCTCTCACACACGCACAACCAGCTCCCTCCCAGTACCTATATATATATATATATATATATATATATATATATATATATATATATATATATATATATATAAAAATATCACAGAGAGGGTCAACTCTGCCTTACACACAGCCCCTGTACCTTATACAAAGATATATAATACCGCAAAGAGGCTCCCTCTACCTCACATATACACATCTCTCTTCCCGGTAGATGATGCCTCATAGACACACTCACACACTTTCTTTAGTAAATCATATGCGGGTAAATAACGCTCATGTTTACCTTTATGAATTTGTCATTTTGTAGCAGCTAGTTCCCTTCCAGCAAAAAGACATGTGACATCACAAGTCACATTGCTGTTGTGACCCACAAGGTAACTAGAACTACAGGAAGTAGCTGGGCGGGAAAAACTATAATGCAGCACTGATTACTGTAGCTGTTTGTGCTATTTGATCGCTGCAGTCATGTAGTTGCTGTTTTACGGAACAAGCTGCTGCCATATCAGCTTTCAAAATACGGTGGTTTCATGTAAGTAGATTTCTAGTTAGTGGAGTGTCTGTGTATAAAGCACTGGGGAGATGTATGTTTCACATCTAACCTCTCATTAATATTAACTATCTCTATGTAACGTAATGGGAAGAGAGATGTGTGTGAGGCAGAGGGAACCAGCCTATAATATTATATATCTGTATCTAAGTTACTAAGGGAGCTGTGTGTGAAGCAGAAGCAACCTGTCTATAATATATATCTGTATATAATGTACTGGGGAGGGTGCTGCATGTGTGCGAGAGGCAGTGTGCGAGAGGCAGAGGATTGGAACCGCTCTAATATTATATACCTGTATATACGGTACTTGGGAGGTGTTGTGTGTGTTTGAGGTATGTAGAAGGAACCTCTCTATAACATATATCTGTATATAAGGTGCTGGGGTGGCAGATGTGTTTGTAAGGTATAGGTAACCTCTATATCTATAATATTATGTATCTGTGTTAAAATGTGAGTTTAGCGTTCTTAATAAAAAAATTTGGCCGTACAGCATTATATTACTAAATAAATTGATATGGGGGTTTAAATGAGGGCTACAAAAACTCAGATTTTATCTATAGTTGCATATATGGGTACTGGGAGGGGTCGGTGCATATGAGGCACAGGGAACCTATTTATAATGTTCTATATCTGTATATAACATACTGGGGAGGGGTATGTGTTTGGGACAGAGGTAACCTCTATAATCGTATATAGCTGTATAGCGTACTGGTGTGGGGGATGTGTTTGTGAGGCATATGTAACCTTTCTATAATATGATATATGTATGATGTAAATATATATACTAGAGGGCAGTCTGTGTGTGAAAAATGAAACCCCCCAAGCTATTAAAAAGTCAAAAATACAGAAAAAATAAACAAAGCTATCCAAAATAATAAAATTAAACCTAAACTAATCTAATACTAAACTACAAATAGCCCTTAAAAGGGCTTATTATAGGGCATTGCCCTAAAGAAATCAGTTCTTTTACATTAAAAATAAACTAAACTTTCCACTAAATCCACTAAACCCCCCCAACAAAAAAACCTAACACTAATAATCCTAAACTACCCATTGCCCCTAAAGGGGCATTTGTATGGGCATTGCCCTTAAAAGGGCATTCAGTTTTTTTTTCATTGCCCTTAAAAGGGCATTCAGCTCTTTTGCAATTTGCCCAGAAAAAACCCTAATCTAAAAAAGCAACCCCCCCCAAAATAAAACAAAAACAAATTAACACTAAAGCCCCAAATAGGTACTCACGGTTTCAGCAGTTCGGCAGAGAGGTCTTCTTTCAGGAGGGTCTATCATCTTCATCCACAGCGAAGGCGGAGCAGAGGTTCAGAGTGGTCTTCCTCATCTATTGCGGCATCGGCGGTCCTCGGCGGCATGGAGGCTCCTCTTCATCCGATGTCCGTGGTATACTAAATATTGAATGCAAGGTACCGCAATCAATTTGGGGTACCTTGCATTCCTATTGGCTGAGTTTTTCAAAACAGCCAATAGGATTAGAGCTACTAAAATCCTATTGGCTGTTCAAATCAACCAATAAGATTTCAGTAGCTCTCATCCTATTGGCTGCTGAATTTTTCAAAACAGTCAATAGGATTAGACTTACTGAAATCCTATTGGCTTTTAAAATCAGCCAATAAGATTTCAGTAGCTCTCATCCTATTGGCTGATTTTAAATTTTTTCAGCCAATAGGAATTCAAGGTACCCCATAAATATGGGGTACCTTGAATTTAATCTTCAGTGTGCGGCAGACGATTGCATGAAGAGAAATCTCCACGCCTTTGCAGAGGATCACCACTTCTGAGAAGACCGCTCCGGACCTCCACTCCGCGCCTCCTTCGCTGTGAATGAAGATGATGGACCTGCCTGGAAGAAGACCTTCTCCACCGGACTTCTGAAACCGTGAGTACCTATTTGGGGCTTTAGTGTTAGTTTTTTTTTAATTTTTGTGGGTTTTGTTTTTTTAGATTAGGGTTTATTTTGGGCAAATTGCAAAAGAGCTAAATGTCCTTTTAAGGGCAATTCCCATACAAATGCCCCTTTGAGGGCAATGGGTAGTTTAGGTTTATTAGTGTTAGTTTTTTTATTTTATTTTGGTGGGTGGGGGGTTTTACTGTTAGGGGGGACTTGGTTTATTTTTAATGTAAAAGAGCTGATATCTTTAGGGCAATGCCCTATAAAAAGCCCTTTTAAGGGCTATTGGTAGTTTAACATTAGATTAGGGTTTTTGTTTATTTTGAGGGGGCTTTTTTATTTTGGATAGTGTTTATTATTTTTTGTAATGTTAGTGTTTTTTATTTTCTGTAATTATATTTTTATTTTCTATTGTAATGTAGTAATTTTTTATTGTAATTAAGGGGTTAATTTATGGGGTGTTAGGTTTGGAGGCTTAGTCATTAAATTAAATTAGTTTTCTGCGCTTTGGGGTTTGACGGTGTACGAGTTGATAGGTAAATTAGGTTTAATGTGCTGTGGGGGGTTGGCAGATTAGGGGTTAATAGATGTATTAGGTAGTTTGCAATGTTGGCGTTTGCAGATTTGGGGGTTAATAATTTTATTAACTAGTTGGTTTTTTTTTCTTAATACTTCGTGCGAGGTGGCTATTTTTTCTTTTTTTTTTTCTTAATACTTTGTGTGGGCAGTTAGTTCATTTCTTCTTAATACTTAGTACAGGCGGTTATTTTATTTTGTTAAATAGTTTTTGCGGGCGCTTATTTTTTTTTTTTTTAATACTTAATGTGGGCGTTTTTTTATTTTTTAATACTTAGTGAAGCTATTTAAAATGTTATATACCTGTATATAACATACTGGGGAGCGGATGTGTGTGGGACAGAGGGAAACTGTCTATAATATATATCTGTATCTATTGTACTAGAGTGGGGTCTGTGCGTGTGTGGAAAAGGGGGGAAACTCTTTTCTGTCATTTATAAATGTTATTTAAAGTGACATTGTACAATCGGTTTTCCTGAAAGCTATCTGTCTTATTGTGCTATGTTTTGTTTGACTTAAAATATCTGCCCTTTGTACAAGCTTGTAAATATTTTTTTTTATATAATAAAGATGCAGTTCGTCTACATAGCAGGATCGTTCCCTTCTCATATCTGCTCGCTCCTGTGTCGCCTTCTGTGTTTGTGAATGCACTGCACATGTCTGGAATCCATGATGACGTCATTGTCAGTGTGAACTCTGTGAGGAGCTGAATAAAAGCTTGTTCACAGCTACAGTCCCTCATAACATTTTTGCCTTTTTTCCAGATTGCTTCTTGCTAAGGCTTGGACTCCCTATGTTAAAAGAGTTGACAGTGCAGGATCGTCTGTACACTGGGAGCTGCAGGTAATATGCTTTTACAAACTGAGCCTTCATATACTGTTGTGTGGCACCTGTGCAGTGTTTCAGTGAAGCACTCTCTTTGTTTCATTTAAAAAGCTGGAAAAAAAGTAATAATATTGCCTGGCTCTGCAGCTCCCATTGTAAATACTATCCTGCTTTGTAGGTCCTGCAACACTTTGGTCCCATACATGCTGATTATTGTCTTGTATTGCTGTTAGTGCTGAATCCTATGTACAGTGGGAGATGCAGCGTCAGGCAAATTAAAATTGAACTTTGTCACTCCACTTCGGTCTAGTGTATATGTTGTATGTTTATTCATAAGAGGAAAAAAAATGCACGCTAGAGCTGTGCACCAGTGTCATCTTTCAGTGAAGCAATCTTTGTTGCTGGTGATTGAAAATATATATATAAAAAAAACATCACACTGCCTTGCATATTCTATATTGTTGAAATTTATACTCCATACAGGGTAATCAATATGTTGATTATATGGTTAAGGATAATCTGAGTATTGTATAGTTTGTGTAGCCTATAAAATACTAATACTCACTTTTATCTAGTTTAGTAGCAATAAAAGAATAAGAATTTTTTTTGGTGTTATATATAAAAGCAGGGGTGTGAAATATAAAAAAAACAAACTACTTGTCCAAGGGACTAAAGTTGGAGCCCTTGTGGCAATCTACTTGTCCTGATTTGCAAAATAATAAATTATTTGGATACAATTTACTGTAATTTATAATTGGGTATGGAAAATTCACACATAAGGGCCTATTTATTAATGTGCGAGCGGACATGATATGATGTAGCGTATCATGTTCGCCGCACATTGTTAAATGTCGACAGCATACGCTGTCTGCATTTATCATTACACAAGCATTTTTTTGTGAACTGCTTGTGCAATGCCCCCCCTGCAGATTCGTGGCCAATCGGTGTCAATCAGCCCGATCATATAGGATCAGGCAGATTGAAGACCGCAGCATCGGAGGCAATTTAGACCGCTGCTTTATAACTACTGTTTCCGGTGAGCCTGAAGCTTGATAAGTCGGCTCCATAAAATCAATGTAAAGAAAAATATGGCATTGAAAAACCTAATTTTATCATGCAAAATATAGACAGACCTAGACCTATATAGAATATTCTTGTGCCAAGCAAATGTATACATTTATTTTAATGTGACCCAATTCTATCATTACCAGCTGACAAATATAAACTCCGCTATCTAGATTTACTTCTAGTAGGTCCCTATCTACCTTTTGTGCATATATGTTTAAAGAACCACAATAGAGTTACCATTCATTCCTTCTTTTCCAAGACAATTAAAAATAAAACCAGGGTTTTTATATACATTTTAAATGTTAACAGAACAAAATGTTTATAAACCACTGCTCTAGTAGGCAAAAGTAGACTTTCATCAGAGAAACTTACTCTAATAAAATTCTACTACTAATGATATTTATGATTGCTATTATTAACAATTTACAAATAAAAAAGCATATTTTTTAATGTGCGAGTGGGCATGATCCAATATTGCGGATCATGTCCGTTGCACATCGATAAATGCTGACTGCATATGCTGTTGGCATTTATCATAGTACCATCAGTTCTAGTGAACTGTTGGTGCAATGCCGCCCCCTGCAGATTCACGGCCAGTCGGCCGCTAGCAGGGGGTGTCCGCTGCCTCAGAGCAGGCGAGCAGGTTATGGAGCTTGATAAATATGCCCCTTTGACTGTTTTATTGTTAAAATCCTATTCCAATATTTAGTGAGCGAAGGTGATAATAAATAACTGATGTGTCACTGATCTAAATTACCGCTAATGTGAATAGCTAACATAACCCCTTGTTTGTAAAAGTGGAATATGCATATCATTTAGCCCCTTCTGACAAACTGACCACCACTATGACCTAAATACCGCCAAGCTCTATCCCTAATCAACACTAACAGTGTCTTAGGGCGCATTTAGAACATGTATTTGCATTTTGCCAGAGGAATCCCCTGGGTTATGTTCTATATGTCACGGTCCCTTGGCTATACCCGGGTATGACATCACATAACGAGGATCTGTTTCGGCTGGCTGGGGTCTCGGAAGCTGGAGTTCAGCTAGCTGGAGAAGAGTGCCAGGTTGCAGCATTCCATTCAACTGGATGCTATGAGGCTGTGTATAGTGTATCCCTCAAGTAGCTTTGGGTCGTTCTCCCATCTGCTTGTTGGCTTTGCTGCCTGAACTTTGCAAACCAGCTTGGTTTCCATCTGCATCCTCTCCCTGTCTTTCTCCAGCCTTATGGGTCAGGCAGCAACTATAAATATATATTTTTTGATGTAGTGCTTAAAACTGAGATTCACTGCACTCTGGTTTTCCCTCTCCTGTAATTCTATTTTTGGTATGTGAATGAATATATTCCGTTTCAATCTGCAAAGCATTCACTGCACTCTGGTTTTCCCTCTCCTGTAACTCTCTATTTTTGGCATGTGAATATTTACAGAGAGCAAATGATTTTAGTTTGTTAATTTAGTCCTACATTTGTTGTACTGTTATCCAATGTCTTACTTCTAATGTTTTGTTAATTGCCATGGGATGCTCAATCCTTATCAATACTTGCTATTATTCTAAAATGTACAGCTGTCTTATGCCACAGTTTTAACCCCCTGCAAATTTTATTGTCTGTTTACTTAACATCTCACCCTGACCAGACCAGAATCTAACTTTCCAATTGGCCTTTCCAATTGTCTTTGATTAGCAATCAACTAAATTTTGTGTACTCAGCTGACTGCCCTGCCTGCATATATTTCACACTAGTTTGGGCTGTGCATTGCTATAACAACATATGTTCACATTTTCAAAGTGAACATTTTTTAAGTGAGGCATTTAACATTAGAATTATACAAGAATTAAGTGAGCATTTTATAAGTGAGGCATTAACATTTGAATTATACAAGAATTAAGTGAACATTTTATAAGTGAGGCATTAACATTAGAATTATACAAGAATTAAGTGAGCATTTTATAAGTGAGGCATTAACATTAGAATTATACAAGAATTGAACAAGGATTGGGCAAGGGGCAAGACACAAGGCAAGTACTTTTGTAATATTATGTTTCATATACCTTTTTGTTTTCTTATGCAATTGCTACTGTAATTCTGTGTCTTATGTGTTTAACTGGTTCCCAATTTAGTAAAAATGCTCAATATTTTCATATTCCTTTTTGCTACCCTTTGTCTCTACAACAAACTACATTATTCAATTACTCCTTCTCCCTCTCCACCTGCACTGTTCATTAACCCATCTCTCTTAAACTCACCTTACTTTTGTACTCATGAACTTTACCTATTCCTAAACACTCTCTCCCCCCCTGCAGCTCGTCTCAAAAGCAGTCTCACTACTGCAAATCTGTATCTCATCTCATGTCACTCTCCCTCTTGCTTTTACTTACTGCTGGTGACATCTCCCCTAATCCTGGTCCACAACCACTGCCAAGCCGTGCACATCCATGTGTACCATCCCATAGACTCAGAAAACAAAACTGCAAACCTTACTCACATTCCTCTTGCATCAAAAGCCACTACCCCTTTCACTTGCACATTCTGGAACTCTTGCTCTGTTTGCAACAAGCTCACTTCTATACATGACCTCTTCATCTCCCGCTCCCTCAACCTTCTGGCCCTAACAGAAACCTGGCTCTCTCCCCTAGACACAGCATCCACTGCTGCTCTGTTACATGGGGGTTTCCACTTCAGACAAACTCCTAGGTCTGATAATAGACAAGGATGTGGTGTAGGTATTTTACTTTCCTCTCGTTGCACCTTTCAACAAATACATCCCATCTCTTCCCTCACATTTCCCTCATTCGAAACCCACATGATTCGCTTTTTCTCCCCTCTCTCTGTACGTGTTGCAGTCATATACTGACCCCCTGGCTCCTAATCTCAATTTCTAGATCACTTGGCTGCCTGGCTACCTTATTTCCTTTCCTCAGACACCCCTGCCCTCATTCTTGTCGACTTCAACACCCACCATGACAACCCCACTGCCTCATCTGCAAAACAACTTCTGCAACTCACTTGCTCTTTCGGTCTGTCACAATGGACTGATTCTCCCACTCACAAAGACGGTCACTCTCTTGACCTGATCTTTAGCTATCGATGCACTCTCTCAAACTTCACAAACTCCCTCTTTCTGACCACCATCTCCTTACTTGCAACATATCATCCCTTCCTACAACTCTCCCTCCTACTCCTCACACCAAACTTCACAGAAGCATTATGTCATTAGATCAGCAACAGCTTACTAATTCCCTCGAACCTCTCCTCTCATCCTTTTCCTGCCCTGAACAATCTATCTGCCACTATAATTCCACCCATACGTCCGTCCTTGACAATCTGTCCCCTCTTACCATTGCTCGGAAATCACACACTCATCCTCAGCCCTGGCATACTACTCTGACACAGTACCTACGCAGATGTTCCCGTACTGCTGAACCGCACTGGAGAAAATCTCTGAGTTCATCTGATTTTCTTCATTACAAATTCATCTTGAACTCCTACTATTCTGCCCTTTATCTCCATAAGCAACACTACTTCTCTACTCTTATCTCTAATCTTTCTTCAAACCCAAAACGTCTGTTCTCCACTTTCAATACTCTCCTCCGTCCTCCCCCACCTCCTAATACAACTTCTCTGTCAGCTCAAGACTTTGCTAGCCACTTCAATAACAAAATTGACTCCATCAGAAATGAAATCAACTCTCAACATAATTCCATTCTCCCTCCACCCTCAAATACTCTCACTCAACCACAACCCACATAACCTGAAACTTAGCTCATTCTCCCCTGTTACTGAGGAAGAAGTTTTGGCACTTATACTGCATTCTCACCTCACTACCTGTCCCCTTGACCCTATCCCCTCACAGCTACTCCCCTCCCTCTCTGCTATCCTTACCCCTATTTTAACACACATTTTCAACCACTTCCCTCAGCACCGGTATATTTCCCTCATCGCTGAAACATACACTTGTCACACCTATCCTCAAAAAACGTTCCCTTGATCCTACCTCCCCATCCAACTACCGCCCTATTTCCCTCCTCCCTCTTGCCTCAAAGCTTCTCGAAAAGCTAGTATATGCACGCCTATCCCATTTCCTTACGTTAAACTCCCTTCTTTACCCACTGCAATCTAAATTTCTCCCCCATCACTCCACAGAGACGGCTATTGTTATTAAGGTTACCAACGACCTACTTACAGCAAAATCAAAAGGCCACTTTTCTCTGCTTATCCTCCTTGATCTGTCTGCAGCCTTTGACACTGTTGACCACCCTCTTTTGCTCCAAACCCTCCAATCCTTCGGCATCTGTGACACAGTGCTTTCGTGGCTCTCTTCCTACCTGTCAAACCGTACCTTTAGTGTAGCCTTCTCTGGGACCTCCTCTGCCCCGTCATTACTTTCTGTCCGAGTACCGCAAGGCTCTGTCCTCGGTCCCCTTCTCTTCTCAATCTACACGTCATCACTAGGTTCCCTAATAAAGTCCCACGGTTTCCAATATCTTTTGTATGCCGACGACACCAAAATCTTACTTCTCTGCACCAGACCTATCTCCTTCCTTGCTAACCCGTGTCACTAACTGTCTTTCTCACATCTCTTCCTGGATGTCCTCTCACTACCTCAAGCTAAATCTCTCCAAAACTGAGCTCCTCATTTCCCCCCCTTTTTCAAAAATCTCCACCCCCAATATCTCTATAACTGTCGACAACTCCATCATTACCCCTACCCCACATACGATGTATCAGGGTCACATTTGACTCAGATCTTTCTTTCACTCCTCACATTCAGTCCTTGGCTAAAGCCTGCTGCTTCCACCTTAAAAATATCTCCAAAATTAGACACTTCCTTACACAAGACACAACTAAAATTTTAATCCACTCTCTCATTCTTTCCTGCCTCGATTACTGCAACTCTATCCTCTCTGGTCTCCCCACCTTCCGCCTAGCTCCTTTACAATCCATAATGAATGCCTCTGCCAGACTCATCTTCCTTACACGTCACTCTTCATCTGCTGCTCCTCTCTGCCAATCCCTTCACTGGCTTCCTCTAGGATCAAACACAAAATTCTCACTCTGACATACAAAGCCCTCAACTGCACTGCTCCCCCCCTATATCTCAGACCTTGTCTCCAGATACTCTCCCTCCCGTCCCCTCCGCTCTGCTCATGACCTCCTACTCTCCTCCTCTCTGGTTACCTCATCGCACTCCCGTTTACAGTACTTCTCCAGACTGGCTCCCATCTTGTGGAACTCTCTGCCTCGCCCCACAAGACTCTGCCCCAGTTTTGAAAGCTTCAAGCGCTCCCTAGACTCTACTGTTCAGGGATGCATACAACCTATGCTAACCTTACTTTATACCAGTTCCACTCCTCCATTGCTATCCCCTGACCCCCCTTGGCATGTAAGCCTAAGAGTCCAGCTGTTTGTAGATAACCTTCTTAAAATCTGACTACAACAGTGCAACTCTTGGCAGGGCCCTCTACCCATTTGATCCCCATAATTGTTTTGTTGTACTCCCCCTTTGTTTATAGCGCTGCGGAATCTGTTGGCGCTCTACAAATAACCGATAATAATAATTATGGGCCCTCTTTCTACAGAAGCCCGCGCGCAGGCTGTAAACATTTGCTGTGCGCAGGCTTCTTTTCCCTCTCTGCCCTCAAGTTCTCACACTACCGCCGCACCCCCGCTAGCCACTATTAAAATAAAAATATATAAAAAAAAGCTTTTGCCCTGCTGCGGTCTACTTGCCCGCAACAGGGCTAAATGTAAAAAAAAAAAAACATGCCCTGTGCTCAGAACTGCATGTTCCGGGCGTCGAGCGATAGGAATTGTGCATCCCTGTGAAACATATGAATTATGTTGCTATTTAGACAATATATGGTGAATAACAATGCACGCTGTATATGGGGTTTTGTTACTGCAGTGCTGATTTGTGGTATGCTATGGGGAGTACCCCCTGAATGCTAGATACCTGAACCTTCCCTTTATATTGGATGTTGCTATTATAGTATATTATAACTTATAGATTTCTAATATTGTTGTTTTTAAATCAGTATTTGTATATACAGTGGGGCAAAAAAGTATTTAGTCAGCCACAAATTGTGCAAGCTCTCTCACTTAAGAAGATGAGTGAGGCCTGTAATTTTCATCATAGGTATACCTCAACTATGAGAGACAAAATGTGGAAACAAATCCAGACAATCACATTGTCTAATTTTGAAAGAATGTATTTGCAAATTATGGTGGAAAATAAGTATTTGGTCAATATCAAAAGTTCATCTCAATACTTTGTTATATATCCTTTGTTGGCAATGACAGAGGTCAAACGTTTTCTGTAAGTCTTCACAAGGTTGTCACACACTGTTGCTGGTATGTTGGCCCATTCCTGCATGCAGATCTCCTCTAGAGCAGTGATGTTTTGGGGCTGTCGCTGGGCAACACAGACTTTCAACTCCCTCCAAAGGTTTTCTATGGGGTTGAGATCTGGAGACTTGCTAGGCCACTCCAGGACCTTGAACTACTTCTTACGAAGCCACTCTGTCATTGCCCGGGCGGTGTGTTTGGGATCATTGTCATGCTGAAGGACCCAGCCACGTTTCACCTTTAATGCCCTTGCTGATGGAAGGAGGTTTGCACTCAAAATCTCACGATACATGGCCCCATTCATTCTTTCATGTACACAGATCAGTCGTCCTGTTCCCTTTGCAGAGAAACAGCCCCAAAGCATGATGTTGCCACCCCCATGCTTCACAGTAGGTATGGTGTTCTTTGTTTGCAACTCAGCATTCTCTCTCCTCCAAACACGACGAGTTGAGTTTCTACCAAACAGTTCTACTTTGGTTTCATATGACATTCTCCCAATCCACTTCTGGATCATCCAAATGCTCTCTAGCATACTTCAGGCGGGCCCAGACATGTACTGGCTTAAGCAGGGGGACACATCTGGCACTGCAGGATCTGAGTCCCTGGCGGTGTAGTGTGTTACTGATGGTAGCCTTTGTTACGTTGGTCCCAGCTATCTGCAGGTCATTCACTAGGTCCCCCCGTGTGGTTCTGGGATGTTTGCTCACCGTTCTTGTGATCATTTTGACCCCACAGGGTGAGATCTTGCGTGGAGCCCCCAGATCGAGGGAGATTATCAGTGGTCTTGTATTTCTTCCATTTTCTAATTATTGCTCCCACAGTTGATTTCTTCACACCAAGCTGCTTGCCTATTGCAGATTCAGTCTTCCCAGCCTGGTGCAGGTCTACAATTTTGTTCCTGGTATCCTTCAACAGCTCTTTGGTCTTCACCATAGTGGAGTTTTGAGTGTGACTGTTTGAGGTTGTGGACAGGTGTCTTTTATACTGATAACAAGTTCAAACAGGTGCCATTAATACAGGTAATGAGTGGAGGACAGAGGAGCCTCTTAAAGAAGAAGATGCAGGTCTGTGAGAGACAGAAATCTTGCTTGTTTGTAGGTGACCAAATACTTTATTTCCACCATAATATGCAAATAAATTATTTCCACCATAATATGCAAATAAATTTG
Source organism: Bombina bombina (assembly GCF_027579735.1). Classification (NCBI taxonomy): domain Eukaryota; kingdom Metazoa; phylum Chordata; class Amphibia; order Anura; family Bombinatoridae; genus Bombina; species Bombina bombina. Next base: position 796,356,994 of record NC_069502.1, on the reverse strand, counting down.
TTTCCACATTTTGTCTCTTATAATTGAGGTATACCTATGATGAAAATTACAGGCCTCTCTCATCTTCTTAAGTGGGAGAACTTGCACAATTCGTGGCTGACTAAATACTTTTTTGCCCCACTGTATCTATCTATACACTAATCCTTCAGTGAACTTTCATTTACATTTATTTATGTATAATGGTGCCAAAGATCACTAAGTCCTTTTTGTTATTTATTTTTTATTTTTAATAGATACTTTTGAGTTTGTTTACCTTGGTGGAAAATCTAATTTATTTCAAGCGGAACAAAGACATATTATTGAGAGTAAGTATGAACAATGTTTCTCATGGTTCTTTGATACTTTTCATGTACTATTTATAGTTATCACATTCTTGTTTTCTACTCTTCAAAGATGCCACGTTGTTTTGTAATTGGTTGCCCTACAAAACAAATGAGGGGGAAAAAAACAAGTGATACCTCTCTGCATTGCTTTCCGACATCGCCTAACAGAATAAGGGCATGGATACAGAGCACTGGACAAGCTGTGGCGGACATGGATCATCTGGTTGAAAAAATAATTGAAACAAAGAAAAACGGTATATTCCGAATGTGCTCAAGGCATTTCAGGGAAAAGGATTATGAAATGATTGGAGTACGCAAATCCCTAAAAAAAGATGCAATACCAACCCGGTTTGACAGTTCCTTAACAAATCCAAACATTTCAAATATAAATGTACCACAATGTACAGAAAGCATTCAACCTCCACCCAAAAAGAAAAGGGAATGGTCACACAAAAGTAGACACACTACTACACATGGACTAATAACAACAAGGTCTATAGGCACCTGGACCGGTCTCATATCAGAAGTTTTTGAAGAGTTGTCCATGGAATTACAGACAATAAAGCATTATAACACTACAACACAGGAGAAAACATGCAATATAATAAACAGTCCTTTGAAAGTTACAGATATTCAACCAACCTGTACAAGTGCATCGCAAACAAGTGACCCTCGAACATCATCAGTCCCTAGCACCATTACAAGGCAAGTTGAAAATAAGGAAGTGGGAAGCAATACCAATGTTTCTGGGATTTCCATGATTCAGATAAGACAAGCAAATATATGTAGACCAGGCTGATCATACATATGTTCCATTCGATAAATCCTCTTCAACAGCTGATGATAGCTCCAGTAAATACAAAGCACAAATTAATTGTGTAATTTAACATAAATTAGTTAAACAATAAATTCAGCAAAAGAGATCAAAAACATTTAGGGCAAGATTACAAGTTGAGCACTAAATATCGCTTGTATTTTTGAGGGCATTTGGGGCAATTTTAGAAAAAAAATCAGATCTCTGGTTAATTTTCTAAGTGCTAATTGCTACCACAAGCTTGCGGTAGCATTATCCAGACATTTAAAATGGCTGGTTATTTATCACACTCCAGCAAGTGGGCAAAATTTGCCCGTTTGCGGGAGTGCGATAATTTAGCACTCCACTTAAATGTTAATTTAAAAATTGGCATAAATGTTAACCAGTTGGTCAGTAAAATCAGCCGGGTGTTGTTCCCACTAAATTGACCTTGGGGAGAACACTGGGTTAATAAAGTACTGTGGTGATATCTGTGTGTGTGAGACATATGAAATCTCCCTCTAATATTATATACCTGCATATAACATACTGGGGAGGAGCTGTGTGCATGTGAAATAAAAGGGACTTCTCTATAATATTATATATCTGTATATAAGCTACTGGGGAGGGGTAGTACTTCAGAAATTGGTATGGGGGTTCAAATGAGGTCTAAGAATACTCAAATTTACCTATAGCTGGGGCAGAGGGAACATTTGTATAATATTATATACCTATATAAGATACTGGGAGGGTGTGTGTGTGTGTGCGCGGGACAGAGGGAACCCTATATATAATGTTCTGGGGTGGGAGCTGTGTGTGTGAGGCAGAGGGGATGCATGTGTATAACATACTAGGGAGGGGATGCATGTGTGTGTGGGACGGAGGGAACATTTCTATAATTTGTATATCTGTATACAGTGTTCACAGAAATGTTTGCCAGCCAGGAAGCGTTAGGAATTAGCAGGATGGGGGCCGTGTAATTACATTGCAATGTGATAACATTTTACTGTTATTTCTAAATGTTATTTAATCTAGCGAAAGCAAAAAATACTTTCATAATTTTAACATAAATTTATCTAATTATAAATTGTGCAACAAACATTTAAAAAAAGACATTAGCTAATTTTAAACAATTATTGGCTTAAATTTTAGCCTGGTAGTTATAAAAATCTGCTGGATAGTGTGCCCATTAAAGGGACACTAAAGTCAAAATTCAACTGATTCAGATAGTGGACACAATTGTAAACAACGTTTCAATTAATTACCATTATCTAAATGTGCATAATATATTTATTTACACACTTTCCCAGGGACCAGCTCATAATAAGCAAATGCAGGAATTTAAAGAATATACATATATGTATTATGTGATTGGCTGATGGCTGTCACATGATGCAGTGGGAGGAAAAATAGAAATTAAAATTTGAGTTTTCTTGTATTATGCTTTTACTGTTTATGTTAGCCTACTGTTTTCAGTGGCCTTTAAAGGACCAGTATAGTCTGCTTACAAGTTTCTATATACAGATAGCAAATGATGGAAAGAGAAAATTGACACACATGCAATAAAATTTGCAAACCGTAAATTATGAGAAATGTACCATTATATTTCTGGCTCCTGTGTTTATTCCCCACAATGCTGGCACTCCCCAAGGAAAGGGCTGAGTTGTGCTTGAAATTTGCCCGTCTACCCTCCAATCATATCTTTTATGCAAATATGGACACATGGGGGCCTATCTATCAAGCTCCGAATGGAGCTTGATGCCCTGTGTTTCTGGTGAGCCTGCAGGCTCGCCAGAAACAGCATTTATGAAGCAGCGGTCACAAAGACCGCTGCTCCATAACCTGTCCGTCTGCTCTGAGCAGGCGGACAGACATCGCCGGAAATCAACCCGATCGAGCACGATCGGGTTGATTGACACCCCCCTGCTGGCAGCCTATTGGCCGCGAGTCTGTAGGGGGCGGTGTTGCACCAGCAGCTCTTGTGAGCATGTGCACAAGCTCACAGGGTATACGTATACTAGTCTGTGATTGGCTTATGGCTGTCACATGATAGAGGGTCGGAAAATGGGAGAGAAAAAATCATTTGTCAGAAAAGAAATCTACTGCTTATTTGAAATTCAGAGTAGGTGTTATATATAGCCTTGTCTTTTTTATTGTGCACTTGTTAATTATACAATTATACTGCATTGAGTGGTCCTTCAAAAGACTATATCTTATGAGATCCTGAACGCAATAAATTAAATCCTAACAGCTGAAATCCTGACACCCTGCTTCAGAGCCGCAGGAGACTGAGACTTGCATTCCTGAAGCGCCATTGTCTCCGTAGAAATCTTCTAATAAATCTATTCTCTGCTAGAGAGAAGTTTCCTTCGGCTTCATCAATAGGGGGACTGACGGGAAAGGATTTTAGATGTTTGCTTTCACTTTCTCCTTCACTGCTGCAAGTCCATGTGTCCATATGTGCAGGGGAGAGAACGTCAGGCACAGTAGAGTGGTGGGGGAGGATGTTATAAATCTAAAAACTAAAGCTAAAAACACTGCGCTTATTAGAGGCATCTGACAGCTCTATTGTGAATGAGCTTTTTATTGCACTTCTCACAATAGGCTGATGTATCAGGGATCCCACACGCTCTATTCAGATAAGCAGGAAGGGAGGGAGCAGGGGATGGTGTAGAGCTGGAGACGATCGTCTGTGGTAGAGTCTAAAGGGCTTGGTAAGAACTGGCAAAAACTGCAACATTAGATTTAAAATTAAAATACATGCAAACATTTCAGCTTTTTGACAAAGAGATAACTATGTAAACATATCCTTAACTAACTATTAAGCTAAAAAAAAATATTCAGTGCATAATTCCCCTTTAATAGGCCCTGGGGAGAGAAGGGCAGCTAGTGCTATATAATTAAGGTAATTTACATATGTATCTCTTTGTATGACCCTCTCAGCCACCCTCTCCTTCACTCAAACACAGCCTCTTGCTACGGAATTTGGCGGCGCTATACAAATAAATGATAATAATAATAATAATAACTTCTTAGTCTCTTCTATTCTTGCTCTTACCAGGGTTAAACTAAAGAACCTTTAGCATCAGTTGTGAGTGTGTGTGTGGTCTATGTATACATGTATGTGATGTGAGTTTGGGGGCGATTTATTAAGCTGAGGTTCTGGCGTGCTGAATTCCCTTGGCGGAATTCAGCATTGCACACGAGCGCTATTTTGCGCTTGCGTGCAGTCCCTCCCCCTGCCCGCACACAGCCAATCACTCGTGGGCAGGAGCTGTCATTTTCCCCGGTCTGACTAGACCACGGAGATTGAATTTCACCACTTTAGAGGTGGCGAAAGGTTAGGAAAGCAGCGGTCTAATGACCACTGCATGTTAAATACGGCATGCAGGTTCTCATGTGAGAACTTGCAGTCGTATGGGATACCTTTGATAAATCGACCCCTTTGTGTACATATGTCACTGTGTGAGATGTATATGTATTTATGGGGGGGGGGGGGGGTGGCCATTATTCCCATGTGTCTAATTTCTGTCTTGTATGTGCCACTGCTGCAGGTCTCAGTGTTGCACAACGTCACTGACCATGAACAAGATGAAGAAGCTGCCTGAGATGATCCTGAATCACATCCTGGAGATTCTCTACCTGCTGACGGGAGAGGTGAGAAAACATCATAACGACACCATGGTAACCTCCTGCAGGGAATATGTGTATTAGTTGCTTAGCAACAAGAGGTGACAGATGCTCATAGGAAAAGAAAGCTGGTGTTTAAGGTGTTTGTGCAATTACAAAAGTGTAGAGTTGTTCTGGGAATATTCTGTTGTAGAAATTCACCCAAGGAGACAGATATTTCCCAGCAGTCTTTTGTTATTTGTTCCATCATCCCCATACACAGGCCAAGTAATAGGCAGATTATGAAGTGACGGCAGGCTTGGGCTAATAAATAATAAACTGGTATGTATATGGTATAAACAAGTAGTCATTTGTGCAGAAGAGGAAGTTCTATTGTATAGAATGGCCATAAGCATTTGTACATATGTCGCATATAGATAATATATGCACGTACACTGGCTACTTGGTTAGTCTGCTCACATCCTGTGCCTGAAAATGTGATTCCATATGTTCTGGTTTATGTAAAGATGATATTTTATATTTCTTGTTATTTCTGTATCACTTGGTGCATTTTTACTTATTACTTAGTGACTCAGTTACCTTTATTTCCATTTGCCCCAATACGTTTAATCAATTAGTGTTACCAACAATCACAGGCAAACTAAACTCAAAATTCAGCTCCCTAAAAAAGTTAGTTATGTGTAATAAAGGTACTTATACTGTTTATTTTGTCTGGTAATTTATCTCTGTACACTGTATTATTTTTACTGTCTCTAAAAGTACAGGAATGTATCCTGCAGTATACAGAAATTGACCTTGCATCATGTTACACAGTGATTGCTTGATCATTGCAGAAGCTTATTTATATGTTTCCCTGTACTGCAAAACAATGTGAATATTGCTTAAAACATGACTGTTTAAATGCTTGAATTTTGCATTCAGAAAATTGCAATGCAGCTCTTAATTGCTGACAAATACTTTGCATATGTAAAACATTTATTGTGTACACAGATATTTTGTAATGCTGTCCTTAATTTCCGAAATATACCTTGCACATACAACAATTACTTTAATGCCCCTTTAACTAGAGTGTTTCAGCAATCACTTTAGCCTTCCATCATACCAGACTCATTAAGTGTTACACAAGTGCTTAGATTGGCTACACAAGTTGATTGTCTTGTCATGTGACCATGATGAGATGGGGAATATGATAACGGGATACACACAGGTGATGTGAGCGGGGTCAGTAATGTTTTCATGTTTCACTCTTGCAGCGTGTGACTAACTCACTGACCGTGAGTCACATGACTGTGGACAAGACGACAACAGAGAGGATACTGACCCACACCCTGCAGATCATGTACCTGCTGACAGGGGAGGTGAGAGCTGATGCAATATATGTCTTAATAACAGCTGCTTATATTTACATATATGTTTAATGTAAATGCATTAAAAGTGCTTTAAAACATTAGAATAGGATAGGCTGATTGAAGCCTGACATACCCTCGCTCTTTCTGTACATGGGGTATACTACCTTTTCACACTAAGGTCTAGAGATTGCAAGTGAAGCACTAATTTGCGCTTTCGCTAGAGCGCTAACTGCACTAGAAGTAAACCTTTTGCGCTCGTCAGGTTGTGCTGGTATTATGAGTTGAAAGTAAAAAGTTATCGTTCCAGGGCTAATCTAACAAGTGTGAAAAGTCGAAGCTACACTATCGCGTGCGCGATAACCTCAATGGTAATAAGTCAATGGAGAAAAAAAGCTTTTTCTATTGGCTGATTTTTTTTTTTTTGATTTTTTTCCCCTCTGGGCAGAAAAAGAGCTATTTGTAGTCTAGTTTTAGAATAATTATTTTTTTTATTTTGAAGTGTTTTTTGGGGGAGGGGTTAGAATGGGCAAAACTCCTACTTTTTTACTAAAGAGGTAGTTTGCGATGTGGGGGGGCTGGTGGTTTTGGAGTTAATAGTGTAAAGAGGTAGTTTGCAATGTGAGGGGGTGACAGTCTAGAGTTTTATAGTGTAGTTTAGTGCCACTGTTTCCTCCGGACAAACTCTTTACTCAACTTTTTAGTCAGGTTGCGTAAAAAAGTGTAAGTGGTAAATGCGATTGCATTTGTGCAATAGCATTTATTTTCAACTTGTTATACAAGCGCATAAATTACCCAAAATGTGCACAAATTAATTTGCAATATGGATTTGAGCTTAAAGAAAACTGCGATCTTTCGATTGCATTTACGCTCCTATATGTTTCTGCTCCACTCCTAATCTAGCCGTAAAGGTCACAATACATTTTTTTTTTTCATGGAGGGCTGAAAATATGTATATTTTTGTATATATTAAACATAAACAGAAGTGCCACATGGCCCAGTATTGCCAAGAATGCAGTGTGATGAAAGTGAAGAAATCAAATTGCACGCACGTTAAAGTAGCACCCATGTTAGATGGTGCAAACAAAGCAGACTGGAATCTCTGTCACCGAGCAGACTGGTCTCCCGTGGTAACCTGCAACAGGAAAGGAAATCTTTGTTAAAATTTCTATCCACCCAGGAGATATAAAATAATTGGCAAATAGCACGTTGTAAGATAAAACTTACATTTATTAAAAATGGTAAAACAAGCAACGCTATTCTCAGCTGTTAAGCTGTTTAATCAGGCCTGTGTGGAGAGAAAGTTTAAAGAATTCCTTTCCTGTTGCCGGTTACTACGGGAGACCAGTCTGCTGGGTGACAGAGATTCCAGCCTGCTTAGTTTGCACCAACTAACAGGGGAGCTACTTTACACGTGAGTGCAATTAGACTTCTTCACATTCATCACACTGCATTCTTGGCAATACTGGGCCATGTTTATGTTTAATATCTGCAGATTGTGAAAGGATCTGTGGTCCAAATCCCAAGATCAGCAGACAGCTGCCTGGGCCTGGATATTCAATTCCATTGGACATTACTTCTATATGAATTTTTTTTCCAATATATGTGATTTTATATATTGATAATTTGATTGTTTAAATATTTTATCATTAGACTATAGCATTTGTCAATTTTGACTTTGGGCACCCCCTATTAATTTTGTATTATATTTCTGTATATACTTTTAAAAGCATGTGCAATCTGAATGTAACCCCATCCAAGAATATACTAAATTATATTAGTTCAAAAGTATTTAAAAAAATTACTTAAAATTGTCAGCATTTCTTATCCCTGAGGAGGCCCCCAAAGCTGTCACATTTAAAAGCGCTGCGGAATTTGTTGGCGCTCTACAAATACCTGATAATAATAATAAAAACAATTAATTTGTGTATTCAAACAAAAGTTATAAGCAACTGAAAATCAGGGTTAGATGATTTAGGGGGTCTTAGTGGTGGTTAATGTTTTGGGGTCCTGGCAGTTTAGGTGTTAAATGCTATGAAGGGTATGACGTTTAAAGGTTTAAGTGTTAATTGGGGTGGGGTTAGGGAACCTCTAATTACTGCTCACGTTAGCAATTTACATCAGCTTTTAGAAAACTGTATTAACAGTTTATCACTGTGTGCATTGTTCATAATCAGCTGGTAATATTATGGTAAATTTGTCGAGCGCTAATTAGAACAACTCATTTAAAAACGTGATTCAGCCACACACAACAAACACAAGTCTTGTAGTTAAATACAATTAGCCCTCAGTTTACGCCGGGGTTAGGTTCCAGAAGGAATGGTTGTAAATCGAAACCGTTGTAAATTGAAACCCAGTTTATAATGTAAGTCAATGGGAAGTGAGGGAGTTAGGTTCCAGGCCCCTCTCAAAATTGACATAAGTAACACCTAATACATTATTTTTAAAGCTTTGAAATTAAGACTTTTAAATGCGAAACAGCATGATAAACCTAATAAAATAGATTGTATCATCATCAAACTAAGTTTAATGAACAAAAACATTTGCTAAACTGCACCTAATAAAATTATCACACAAACACAGACTGTATCATCATCAATCTAAGTTTAATGAACACAAACAAAATAATCACACAACAGACTGTATCATCAAACTAAGTTTAATGTAGAAAAACGTTTTTTTACTTGCATTTTTCTGCAGCTAAGGGAAGTGGCTGCTAGATCTTGTTCCTTTAAAAACAGCGCATTGCTCAGGTCTGGTTATACACTGATTTCAGCCTGCCTGTGTTTAATCACACAACAGACTGTATCATCATCAAACTAAGTTTAATGAACAAAAACGTTTTTTACTTGCCTTTTTCTGCAAACAGTTCTCTGCATTGAGTCTGCAGCTAAGGGAAGTGGCTGCTAGATCTTGTTTCTTTGAAAGCTGATCCATTGATCATGTCTGGCTTGCTTTTCTTTGCATGTGTTTGCTGCAACACAAGCGGACAGCTCCACCTACTGGCTATTTTATTGTACTATGCATGTGCTAATGCTTTCAATAGCAGTCAATGCTTTTCAATAGCAAAAAAAAAGAGCGTTATTCTGAAACGGCGCAAATTGAACCGTCGTAAACCGAGGGCCACCTGTATTTTAATTGGTGACTTTTAGTACCAGATCGAGCAATACTGATTGCCTGAAGCGCAGACCAAAGTATCTCTTGATTTGTAATATAGATCTTAGTAATTTAGTTCAGATAAGTGGTGGCATAGATATGAGTGAAAAGGTCTTTAGAAATGCACAATTACAAGAACCCCCCCCTCCACAGCATTCACTGACTGATCATAGAGGTGAGCAGTACTAGTGAATAACATTATACCAGTGTCAGGGCACAGTGACTCCCTGTACTGACCCATCTGGCCCTGTGTGTATTTCCTACCTTCGGTCTGTGTCTCTGCATGTTGTCAGTAACATTATCCCCGTGTCAGCGCTGAATGAGTTATGTGTTTCAGGTGCCAATAAAGTGCGATGATGTTGATTTGATTTAAATCATGGATTTAATTTTCCAGTTATATTAAACAGTTACTAGATTGGTAATATATCATTAAATTATGCATAGATCGAACATTGAAATTATTAGGAGGTAAACTGTCTCCAGTTTAATAGGTTAATCATTCATATTTTATCAACTTTCAGCTATACTTTTATTGGAAGGAGAAAAATGATTACCTTAATAACAATTGAAATAGTTTTATTTAACTAAAACAATAACATTTTATTTTTACTGCTTGCCCCTCCCTCCTCACACTTAGGTCCTTGTGCAGATCTATTTCACTCCAAACAATCTTCTATTTATTGAGCTTCTTGAAACTTAGTATGGGTTGGTTTTGTGTACGTAGGTTTGCAGCGGAGCAATGGAATCAAAGGGACAGTAAAGTAAAAATTAAACTTTAATGATTTATAGAACATGCAATTTTTAAAAAATTTCCAATTTACTTCACGTATCTAATTTGCTTAGTTCTCTTGGTATCCATTGTTGAAAGGCATACATGGGTAGGCTCAGAAGCAATGCACTACTGTGAGCTAGCTACTTGTCACGGTCACCCAGTGTATTCAGCTAGGCCCCAGTAGAGCATTGCTCTCCTTCAACAAGGAGTAAATCTGAAAATTGTATGCGCTATGATTATGTCCCTTTAAGGTCTATTTCTTAACTGTATGTTTATAACCTTTTGCTGTGAAGAAACATAATTTATGTAAGAATTTACCTGATAAATTCATTTCTTTCATATTGGCAAGAGTTCATGAGCTAGTGACGTATGGGATATCAATACCCAAGATGTGGAACTCCACACACGAGTCACTAGAGAGGGAAGGATAAAAGTAAACAGCCATTTTCCGCTGAAAAAATAATCCACAACCCAAAATATAAGTTTATTCTTAAAATGACAAGAAAAACTTAAAACATAAGCAGAAGAATCAAACTAAAACAGCTGCCTGAAGACCTTTTCTACCAAAAACTGCTTCTGAAGAAGCAAATACATCAAAACGGTAGAATTTAGTAAATCTATGTAAAGAAGACCAAGTTGCCGCTTTGCAAATTTGATCAACTGAAGCTTCATTCTTAAAAGCCCACAAAGTGGAGACTGATCTAGTAGAATGAGCTGTAATTCTCAGAGGCGGGCCTAACCTGACTCCAATAAGCTTGAAGAATCAAAAGCTTTAACAAAGAAGCCAAGGAAATAGCAGAAGCATTCTGACCTTTCCTAGGACCAGAAAATATAACAAATAGACTAAAAGTCTTCCTGAAATCTTTAGTAGCTTCAACATATTTCAAAGCTCTCACCACATCCAAAGAATGTAAGGATTTTTCCAAAGAATTCTTAGGATTAGGACACAAGGAAGGGACAACAATTTCTCTACTAATGTTAGAAAACACAACCTTAGGAGAAAATATAAATGAAGTCCGCAAAACCGCCTTATCCTGATGAAAAATCAAAGAAGTAGATTCACAAGAAAGAGCAGATAGCTCAGAAACTCTAATAGCAGAAGAGATGGTCAAAAGGAACAATACTTTCCAAGAAAGTAGTTTAATGTCCAAAGAATGCATAGGCTCAAATGGAGAAGCCTGTAAAGCCCTCAAAACCAAATTAAGACTCCAAGGAGGAGAAATTAATTTAATGACAGGCTTAATACGAACTAAAGCCTGTTCAAAACAGTGAATATCAGGAAGTTTAGCAATCTTTCTGTGAAATAAAACAGAAAGAGCAGAGATTTGTCCCTTCAAGGAACTTGCAGACAAAACCTTATCCAAACCATCCTGAAGAAACTGTAAAAATCTAGGAATTCTAAAAGAATGCCAAGAGAATTTATGAGAAGAACACCATGAAATGTAAGTCTTCCAAACTCTATAATCTTTCTAGAGACAGATTTACGAGCTTGTAACATAGTATTAATCACTGAGTCAGAGAAACCTCTATGACTTGGCACTAAGCGATCAATTTCCATACTTTCAAATTTAATGATTTGAGATCCTGATGGAAAAACGGACCTTGAAACAGTAGGTCCGGCCTTAACGGAAGTGGCCAAGGTTGGCAACTGGACATCCAAACAAGATCCGCATACCAAAACCTGTGAGGCCATGCTGGAGCCACCAGCAACACAAACAATTGTTCCATGATGATTTTGGAGATCACTCTTGGAAGAAGAACTAGAGTTGGGAAAATATAAGCAGATTGATAACACCAAGGAAGTGTCAGCGTACCCACTGCTTCTGCCTGAAAATCGCTGGACCTGGACAGGCATCTGGGAAGTCTCTTGTTTAGATCAGAGGCCATCAGATCTACCTCTGGAAGACCCCATATCTGAACAATCTGAGAAAACACATCTGGATGGAGGGACTACTCCCCCGGATGTGAAGTCTGACGGCTGAGATAATCTGCCTCCCAATTGTTCACACCTGGGATATGCATCGCAGAAATTAGATGGGAGCTGGATTCCGCCCATGCAAGTATCCGAGATACTTCTTCATAGCTTGGGGACTGTGTGTCCCACCCTGATGATTGACATATGCCACTGTTTGTGATATTGTCTGGCTGAAAACAAATGAACGGTTCTCTCTTCAACAGAGGCCAAAACTGAAGAGCTCTGAGAATTGCACGAAGTACTAAAATATTGGGGCGCGATCCGATATACGGCGTAGTTTGCGGCGCAAGCGAGAGAACCCTCGCCGCCCGTAGTTTCAGCTCGCAACTCGAGCTATCCTATAAACTCCGCCGGCAGTTGCTAAAGTGCCGTAAGTCGGATAAACCAGCGATGTCCAGAAATCTGCGTAAGTACAAATTTCTGGAGTCGCCAGTGACTTACGGCACTTTAGAAACTGCCGGCGCCTACAAAACCTGACTAAAGTCTAAATCTCCCGTACTGTCTAACACGCCTCCCCCCAAGTAAGCCCGACACGTCTAACCCTCTATCCGCTATCCCCCCTCACTATCCTAACAATAAAAAATTTATTAACCCCTAAACCGCCGCTCCCGGACCCCGCTGCCACCTAATAAAGTTATTAACCCCTAAACCGCCGCTCCCAGACCCCGCCGCCAGCTATATTAAATCTATAACCCCCTAAAGTGAGCCCTAACACCGCCGCCATCTATGTTACCTACCCCCTAATGTGAGCTCCTACCCCGCCGCCAGCTTTATTAAACTATATTAACCAGTATCTAATCCCCCTACCCTGCCGCCAGCTATATTATCTATATTAACCCCTAATCTAATCCCCCTAAAATAATTTTCTCTATTACCAGCCCTTAAAAGGGCCTTTTGCGCGGCTTTGCCCCAAAGTAAACAGCTCTTTTGCCCTATAACCTGCCCTCCCTACACCGCCGCCACCTATATTAATAGTATTAACCCCTAATGTAAGCCCCTTACACCGCCACCATCTATATTAAAATTATTAACCCCTAATTTAATCTACCTACCCTGCCGCCAGCTATATTATCTATATTAACCCTAAGTATATTATAGTTAATATAGTTATTACATTATATATATTAACTATATTAACCCTAATTATATTAGGGTTAATATAGTTACTATAGTATTTATATTAACTATATTAACTCTATCTAACCCTAACAACCCTAACTAAATTCTTATTAAATAAATCTAATTCATATTATAAACTAAAATATTCCTATTTAAATCTAAATACTTACCTATAAAATAAACCCTAAGATAGCTACAATATAATTAATAATTACATTGTAGCTATGTTAGGGTTTATATTTATTTTACGGGTAAATTATTAATTATTTTAACTAGGTATAATCGCTATTAAATAGTTATTAACTATTTAATAGCTACCTAGTTAAAATAATTACCCAATTACCTGTAAAATAAATCCTAACCTAAGTTACAAATACACCTACACTATCAATAAATTAAATAAACTACAAATATCTATCTAAAAATACAATTAAATAAACTAAACTAAATTACAAAAAAAAAAAAGATTACAGCAATTTTAAGCTAATTACACCTATTCTAAGCCCCCTAATAAAATAATAAAGCCCCCCAAAATAAAAAATTCCCTACCATATTCTAAATTATAAAATACCCAGCTCTGTACCAGCCCTTAAAAGGGCTTTTTGCGGGGTATTTACCCCAAGTTAACAGCTCTTTTGCCTGTAAAAAAAAAAAAGAACACAACACCCCCCCCCCCAACATTACAACCCACCACCCACATACCCCTATTCTAAACCCACCCAAACCCGCCTTAAAAAAAACCTAACACTACCCCCCTGAAGATCTCCCTACCTTGTCTTCACCCATCCGGGCCGAACTCCTCATCCGATCCGGGCGATGTCTTTATCCAAGCGGCAAAGAAGTAGTCTTCATCCCGGCGATGTCTTTATCCAAGCGGCAGCAAAGTCTTCTTCCATCCGGCGGCATCTTCCATCAAGCGGCATCTTCAATCTTCTTTCTTCGCTCCTCCGACGCGGAGCATCCATCCCGGCCGACGACTGAACGACGAATGAGGTACCTTTAAATGACGTCATCCAAGATGGCGTCCGTCGAAATCCGATTGGCTGATAGGATTCTATCAGCCAATCGGAATTAAGGTAGGAAAAATCTGATTGGCTGATTAAATCAGCCAATCAGATTCCAGTTCAATCCGATTGGCTGAACCAATCAGCCAATCAGATTGAGCTTGCATTCTATTGGCTGTTCCGATCAGCCAATAGAATGCAAGCTCAATCTGATTGGCTGATTCAATCAGCCAATCAGATTTTTCCTACCTTAATTAGGATTCTATCAGCCAATCGGAATTAAGGTAGGAAACATCTGATTGGCTGATTGAATCAGCCAATCAGATTGAGCTTGCATTCTATTGGCTGTTCTGATCAGCCAATAGAATGCGAGCTCAATCTGATTGAATCAGCCAATCAGATTTTTCCTACCTTAATTCCGATTGACTGATAGAATCCTATCAGCCAATCGGAATTCGACGGACGCCATCTTGGATGACGTCATTTAAAGGTACCTCATTCGTCGTTCCGTTGTCGGCCGGGATGGATGCTCCGCGTCGGAGGAGCGAAGAAAGAAGATTGAAGATGCCGCTTTATGGAAGATGCTGCCGGATGGAAGAAGACTTTGCTGCCGCTTGGATAAAGACATCGCCGGGATGAAGACTTCTTCTTTGCCGCTTGGATAAAGACATCGCCCGGATCGGATGAGGAGTTCGGCCCGGTTGGGCGAAGACTAGGTAGGTGGTGGGTTGTAATGTTGGGGGGGGGGGGGTGTTGTGTTCTTTTTTTTTTACAGGCAAAAGAGCTGTTAACTTGGGGTAAATACCCCGCAAAAAGCCCTTTTAAGGGCTGGTACAGAGCTGGGTATTTTATAATTTAGAATAGGGTAGGGAATTTTTTATTTTGGGGGGCTTTATTATTTTATTAGGGGGCTTAGAATAGGTGTAATTAGCTTAAAATTGCTGTAATCCTTTTTTTTTTTTTTTTTTTTTTTTTTTTTTGTAGTTTAGTTTATTTAATTGTATTTTTAGATAGATATTTGTAGTTTATTTAATTTATTGATAGTGTAGGTGTATTTGGAACTTAGGTTAGGATTTATTTTACAGGTAATTGGGTAATTATTTTAACTAGATAGCTATTAAATAGTTAATAACTATTTAATAGCTATTATACCTAGTTAAAATAATTAACAATTTACCCGTAAAATAAATATAAACCCTAACATAGCTACAATGTAATTATTAATTATATTGTAGCTATCTTAGGGTTTATTTTATAGGTAAGTATTTAGATTTAAATAGGAATATTTTAGTTTATAATATGAATTAGATTTATTTAATAAGAATTTAGTTAGGGGTGTTAGGGTTAGATAGAGTTAATATAGTTAATATAAATACTATAGTAACTATATTAACCCTAATATAATTCGGGTTAATATAGTTAATATATATAATGTAATAACTATATTAACTATAATATACTTAGGGTTAATATAGATAATATAGCTGGCGGCGGGGTAGGTAGATTAAATTAGGGGTTAATAATTTTAATATAGATGGCGGCGGTGTAAGGGGCTTACATTAGGGGTTAATACTATTAATATAGGTGGCGGCGGTGTAGGGAGGGCAGGTTATAGGGCAAAAGAGCTGTTTACTTTGGGGCAAAGCCGCGCAAAAGGCCCTTTTAAGGGCTGGTAATAGAGCTTATTACTTTAGGGATATTAGATTAGGGGTTAATAATATTAATATAGCTGGCGACGGTATAGGGGGATTAGATTAGGGGTTAATAATTTTTATATAGATGGCGGCGGTGTAAGGGGTAAGATTAGGGGATAGATCAGTTAGATGGAGGCAGTTTTAGGGGCTCACAGTAGGGGGTTAGTTTATGTAGAAGGCGGCGGGGTCCGGGAGCGGCGGTTTAGGGGTTAACTACTTTATTAGGGATTGCGGCGGGGGATCGCGGTTGACAGGTAGATAGACATTGCGCATGCGTTAGGTTTTAGGTTTTATTTTGCATGTAGTTTAGGTAGTTACGGGGCTCCAATAGTCAGCGTAAGGTTTCCTACGGCTGCTTTTTGTGGCGAGGTGAAAATGTCCTTACGCTGTATATTGGATACCAAAC
Organism: Bombina bombina; assembly: GCF_027579735.1. Classification (NCBI taxonomy): domain Eukaryota; kingdom Metazoa; phylum Chordata; class Amphibia; order Anura; family Bombinatoridae; genus Bombina; species Bombina bombina. The sequence continues at coordinate 796,340,776 of NC_069502.1, read as the reverse complement.
TGTGCTGGTTTGGTATACCTGTCTATGGCCAAAAAAACTACGGCTGACAGCAGAAATATACGAGCGTAACTTCTAGGTTACGCCGTATATAGGATACCAAACCCGCGCAGATTTTGGCGTCGCCGGCTTTTGCGGGCGACGATTTATATCGGATCAAGCCCTTGATTGGTAATCTCGCCTCTTGAGATTTCCAAACCCCTTGTGCAGTCAGAGATCCCCAAACAGCTCCCCAACCTGAAAGACTTGCATCTGTAGTGATCACAGTCCAGGTTGGCCGAACAAAAGAAGCCCCTTGAACTAAATGCTGGTGATTTAACCACCATGTCAGAGAGTGTCAAACATTGGGATTTATGGATATTAATTGTGATATATTTGTATAATCCCTGCACCATGGATTCAGCAAACAAAACTGGAGAGGTCTCATGTGAAAACGAGCAAAGGGAATCGCGTCCGATGCGGCAATCATGAGACCTAAAATTTCCATGCACATAGCCACTGAAGGGAATGACTGAGACTGAAGGTGCCGACAGGCTGCAACCAATTTCAAACGTCTCTTGTTTGTTAGAGACAGAGTCATGGACAATGAATCTATCTGGAAACCTAAAAAGGTGACCCTTGTCTGAGGAATCAAGAAACTTTTTGGTAAATTGATTCTCCAACCATGTTTACAAAGAAACAACACTATTAGATTTGTGTGAGATTCTACAGAACGTAACGACTGAGCTAGTACCAAGATATCGTCCAAATAAGGAAACACTGCAATACCCTGCTCTCTGGTTTCCATAAAGCAGGGCACCTAGAACCTTTAAAAAGATTCTTTGAGCGGTTGCTAGTCCAAATGGAAGTGCAATGAAATGGTAATGCTTGTCTAGAAAAGAGAATCTCAGGAACTGATAATGACCTAAATGAATCGGAATATGAAGGTATGCATCCTGCAAGTCTATTGTGGACATAAAAAGTCCTTGCTGAACAAAGGCAGAATAGTCCTTATAGTTACCATTTGAAAGTTGGTACTCTTACATAACGATTCAAAATTTTCAGATCCAGAATTGGTCTGAATGAAATTTCCTTCTTTGGAACAATGAATAGATTTGAATAAAACCCCAGACCCTGTCCCTGAAAAGGAACTGGCATGACTACCCCTGAAACTCCAAGTCTGGACACACTTCAGGAAAGCCTGAGCTTTAAAGGGACATTATACACTCATTTTTTCTTTGCATAAATGTTTTGTAGATGATCTATTTATAAAGCCCATAAAGTTTTTTTTTTTTTTTTTTTTTTTTTAAATGTATAGTTTTGCTGATTTTCAGACTCCTAACCAAGCCCCAAAGTTTTTTTTTTTTTTTTTTTTTTTTTTTTTTTTTTTTAGTTTTCAAAAGAGTTTTATTTTGATAAACAAGACATACACGGCATAAATCAATTGCGTACACAACATATCCAGGCTATTACAGTATTATGCTTCATCACAATAGACCATTGGATAAACTGTTTAAAGGTGTGGGACATGCTTATGAACAGTCATTTCAGGACTTGAAGACACCTATTAATTGCAGCGTATGCCATAATTGATCCCATTTTTCTCATTATGTAGACCACTCTTGGGTCTCTGGCGGATATATATATGAACAATAATGGGAATATATACTAGTAAGGGGGAGAACTAGGGAAGATGAAAACATACAGTTTGAGCATTTTCAGTGTATAGAATGAATTCCAATTTTCTATTTATATAGACCACTCTTGGGTCTGTGACAGATAAACATTTGAGCAGTATTGGAAATTTATAGAAGTAAGGGGGGGGGGGGAACAAGGGACAGGAAAAACAAACATTTTTAGCATAACAAAACTATATAGACCACTCTTGGTTCTGTAATAGATACTCTGGTAATCAATACTGTTGACATATGGAAGTGGGGGAGAGAGTTATGGGCGGGAGAGACAAACAACACAAACAAGACGAATCTGGTATAGCAAGGAACCTTGTACATATGCATATTCATGTAATATTGGGCCTATAAATCTTAAAACAGCCATTTTAGCAATAGAAGAAGCTTACTGTAGGATAAGTATACTTTATGTGGGTTATATTAGCATAATTATTAGTATGGGATCAATCTGTCCACTATGCAACACAATATATGATGCTGGTATAGTCAGAAGACTTATGCTATGCAATGCCCAGAAGTAGATTTAGTATACTTCTGCATGGAGGTAGGTAGAGAAAATTGGGCTAGGAAAGCAGGCAGCAATGAATATTACAGTTTCAGTATAATACCTTGATCCCCCTGTTCTAGCTATTCAGGCCTCTCTTGGGTCTGTGACAGGTACACTGGTACTCGTTATTGGGGGTACCAAAGGGTGAGAGGGAGGGTTATGGGCAAGGAACTTTGCATTGCCTTGCTCAAAAGTGAATGTGCTATATCTATAATAATATCGTCAGTTGAAAGGATTAGTGAGGGAGGGATAAAAAGTGATTACTTAAATTAGGGGCAAACTTCAGACTGGTCAACGGATCACAATATGCAATGAGATGTATATACAGTGTGGTTACTCAACTGAAAAATGAGTTTCAAACAAATCAAAAGCACACATTATGAAAATAAATTTAGTCCTTGCTAGGTTACCAGAGTTCTAGGGGTATAACATTAGCTGGAGGTTACCATCGGCCCTAGATTCACGTCCGGCCGCTCCTTATCAGAAAGATGTCTCTGGGAGCTACCCCTCCCCTCTTTTCGGTACATGGGCGCCACCAGGGAGGTTAAATCTGTAACAAACACAGCTGACCTGTGACAAGACTGATATTGCAGTGATTTTTCGGGGGTCAACCCCGCTGTGATTGCAAATGAGAGGCTTGATCAGTAATGGTTGTGGCTCTTTAGATCGGGCATTAGCCATCATTCGGTTCCCCTTCTCAACGTTTGTAGGTTGGGATTCCCCCAAAGCGATTATAGCCAGCTCTGCCGACCCTGGTATTTTCTGCCACCAAAATAAAAAGAGCTCCTGCGGACTCGGTTGCTGGTCCGCCTCACATATATCACTCTGCGTGGCAGTGGTCGGAAGGTTGCTCCCCCAGCTGGTCAAATCCTCCATTTTCTCTGTCACCATTTCTTCTTGTGAATCTGTTAGGTGAGCGGTCTCGTTATCGTGGCTTAAGCGTTGTAACAAGTGATCATATGGTGCTCTCTCTATTAATCTGAGCATGGAAAGTTCAAGTTGCGCGAATAGTTCCTCTGGTCTCGTCATGGTTCTCCCCTCCGCCATGTTTAGCATGCTCCGTTGGGAAAAGCTGACTCCCCCACTTCGGGGATTAAAGAACTGTTCAGGTTTAGAATGCGTCCATATAGCTTGATAACTGATAAATATTGGGTGTTGAAGAGATTCAGTAAGCTAGTTTACCTAGCAGCACTGAGTACCCGGCTCTTCCTGGGGGGAGGTGGTTACCTATCAATAGGCCGCCGCCTTAGGCCCTTATCTTCCAAACTGGATCTCCAGCGTCATCCACACGGCTAAGAAAGGTAATATGGGTCACAGTTTACAATACTATGATCCCTTTAAGTGTTTTGTGTTTAGTCTTGCCGTGTAAAAGGTAATAATCGGCGGATTACTAAACTTCTGCCTGGAGCTCTCAGGATGTGCGTCTTATCCAGAACGCTGCTTGGACACCCCCCCCCAAGCCCAAAGTTTTATGTGAATACCGTCAGCTACCTTCTCCAGCTTGCTCCTGTTTGTGTAAAGGGTCTTTTCATATGCAAAAGAAGGGGGAGGGGGGAGTGTCTTATTTTCCACTTGCAGTGGGTTTTCCAGCCGCATTTTCAACAGAGCTAAACTTAGAACTTCTAAGTAAGTTTTTTTTAAACAGTTTTATACTGGATTTTTATAGTAGTGTCATGTATTACATGCAGTTATATGAAAATGAGTGTATACTGTCCCTTTAACTGGATTTGCTGGGATACGTGAGAGAACAAAATCTCCTCACAGGAGGATTTACTCAGAATCCTATTCGATACCCCTGAGAGACAATACCCTGAAACCATTGATTTTGGACAGATTTATCCAAACATCCTTGAAAAAAAACTTAATCTGCCCCCTACCAGCTGAGCTGGAATGAGAGTCGCACCTTCATGCAGACTTAGAGGCTGGCTTTTGGTTTCTTAAATGGCTTGGATTTATTCAATTTAATAAAGGTTTCCATTTGGAAACAGATTCCATAGGGAAGGATTAGGTTTTTGTTCCTTATTTGACAAAAAGAGCGAAAACTATTAGAAGCTCTATATTTACCCTTAGGTCTCTTATTACCTTGGAAAGAAAGAGATAGCAATCTAGACTTAAAAAGTCATATCAGCATTCCAAGATTTAAGCCACAAAGCTCTTCTAGCTAAAAATAGCTAAAGACATAGATCAAACATCAATCTTCATGATATAAAAAAATGACATAAAAAATGATTAGTATGTTGCAGTAAGCGAACAATGCTAGATAAATCAGAATCCAATTATTGTTGTGCTAATTCTCCAACAAAAATGTTGATGCAGCTGCAACATCAGCCAAAGAAATTGCAGGCCTGAGACGACCTGAATATAAATAAGCTTTCCTTAGATAAGATTCAAGTTTCCTATCTAAAGGAACTTAAAGGGACATGAAATCCACATTTTTTCTTTCATGATTTAGAAAGAGAATGCAATTTTAAACATCTTTCTAATTTACTTCTATTATCTAATTTGTTTTATTCTCTTGATATTCTTTGCTGAAAAGCATATCCAGATATGCTCAGTAGCTGCTGATTGGTTGCTGCACATAGAAGCCTCGCGTGATTGGCTCACCCATGTGTATTGCTTTTTCTTCAACTAAGGATATCTAAAAAATGAAGCAAAATAAATAATAGAAGTAAATTGTAATGTTGTTTAAATTTTTATTCTCTACCTGAATCATGAAAGAAAGATTTTGGGTTTAGTGGCCCTTTAAGTACTATCTTCCGTAGGAATAGAGGTACGTTCAGCAAGAATAGAATAGAAATAGCCCCATCAACTTTGAGGATCTTTTCCCAAAACTCTATAGAAATTGCTGGTAATGGATACAATTTTTAAACCTTGAAGAAGGAATAAAAGAAGTACAATTTATTGATAGTGTAGGTGTATTTGGAACTTAGGTTAGGATTTATTTTACAGGTAATTGGGTAATTATTTTAACTAGGTAGCTATTAAATAGTTAATAACTATTTAATAGCTATTATACCTAGTTAAAATAATTAACAATTTACCCGTAAAATAAATATAAACCCTAACATAGCTACAATGTAATTATTAATTATATTGTAGCTATCTTAGGGTTTATTTTATAGGTAAGTATTTAGATTTAAATAGGAATATTTTAGTTTATAATATGAATTAGATTTATTTAATAAGAATTTAGTTAGGGGTGTTAGGGTTAGATAGAGTTAATATAGTTAATATAAATCCTATAGTAACTATATTAACTATATTAACCCTAATATAATTAGGGTTAATATAGTTAATATATGTAATGTAATAACTATATTAACTATAATATACTTAGGGTTAATATAGATAATATAGCTGGCGGCGGGGTAGGTAGATTAAATTAGGGGTTAATAATTTTAATATAGATGGCGGCGGTATAAGGGGCTTACATTAGGGGTTAATACTATTAATATAGGTGGCGGCGGTGTAGGGAGGGCAGGTTATAGGGCAAAAGAGCTGTTTACTTTGGGGCAAAGCCCCGCAAAAGGCCCTTTTAAGGGCTGGTAATAGAGCTTATTACTTTAGGGATATTAGATTAGGGGTTAATAATATTAATATAGCTGGCGACGGTATAGGGGGATTAGATTAGGGGTTAATAATTTTTATATAGATGGCGGCGGTGTAAGGGGTCAGATTAGGGGATAGATCAGTTAGATGGAGGCAGTTTTAGGGGCTCACAGTAGGGGGTTAGTTTATGTAGAAGGCGGCGGGGTCCGGGAGCGGCGGTTTAGGGGTTAAATACCAACATTCTATCTGATACCTAAGATTCATAAAAATCCAAAGAATCCACCAGGAAGACCGATAGTGTCTGGGATAGGATGTTTAAGTGAAAAAGCCAGCCAATATGTAGATTATCGTTTAAGGCAATTTGTGTATGAATTACCGTCATATGTTCAAGACACAATGCATCTGTTACAAAAATTAGAAGATCTAAACCTCAATGAATCAACTTGGCTTGTTACTACAGACGTAGAATCACTCTACACGTCAATAAATCACACAAATGGAATGCAAGCAGTAAAATATTACCTTGACATGAAATCAGAAGAAGATCAGGAACATAATAATTTCATAATGAAACTATTAAATTTCATATTAAACTACAATTATTTTATCTTTGATGGCAGATTCTTCCTACAAACACGTGGGACAGCCATGGGAACAGCATGTGCCCCCACCTATGCCAATTTATTTTTAGGCTGGTGGGAGGCAGAACATGTCTTTACAGATGAAAATACAGAATATACTAATAACATCCCGTTATGGCTGCGCTACATTGATGACATCCTCTTCATCTGGGAGGGTGACCATGATAAACTTGAACAATTTCTGAACCGATTAAATAACAACAACCTGAATATCAGACTCACGCATGAAGCAAACCAGATGAAAATAAACTTTTTGGATGTCACAATTTACAAAGATAGTCAAGGCAATATCAAAACTGACCTCTACAGAAAGGAGACAGCAACAAATAGTCTGTTACATAAGACGAGTGGACACGCACCGGGAACCATCAAAAGCCTACCTGTTGGAGAATTCCTCAGGATTAGAAGGAATTGCTCAGACGAACAAACATTTAAACTGAGAGCAGAGGAACTCACGGACAGATTGATCCAACGAGGGTATAGTAAAAGAAAAATCAAAGAAGCCAGATACAGAGTATTACACACCAACCGGAGAGAACTGCTATACAAGAAAAAGAAAACAGAACCACAAACTCCGAGATTAATCCTCACTTACTGTGACCAAACTCCAGAAATAATGAGAATCATAAACAAACACTGGAAGATACTAATGACTGATCCAGTATTAAAATCTCAATTAGGAGAACGACCAGCTATAAGCTTCAGACGATCAAAGAATATAAAAGATATAGTTAGTCACAGCCACTTTCAAACTAAGAAAACCCGATCAGCTTTCAGACCAGGGTCACATAGATGTGAAAATTGCAGTACATGCAAACATATGTTACCTATGACTGAAACAACTGATAGATTTGGAAAAAGACACACCATTAAAAGATATATCAGTTGTAATACTGAAGGAGTCATTTATGCTTTGCGCTGTAGCTGTGATTTAATTTACATTGGTATGACGACACGAAAATTAAGAACAAGATTAATGGAACATCTCAGAAATATCAAGAATGCGTCCAAAGACCTGGAAAATGGCAAGACATTGACAAGTGTGGCTATGCATTTCTTACAATACCATCAGTCAAATCAGGAAGAATTAAAATGTTGGGGTATAGAAAAAATCAGTTTAGGAATAAGAGGAGGCGATCTAGAATCAGCACTGCTCAAGGCTGAAAGTAGATGGATCTATCTACTTGACACAGTTTCCCCCAAAGGTCTAAATGAGCAGAACAACTTTTATATCTTCCTATAAAACAGAAAAAAGTATGTACATCATTCAATCAACTTATGAGTAAAGATAGCAGAAGTAGAACATGAATTACAAACTACCTATGTACATCCTGAAACAACTTCAACCTAAGATCACATCTCAATTAATAAACAAATATATCTAGTATATATCACAAATTATATATACATAATCTAGAAATTTACTAATATTATTCACATCACATAATCACAGATTCTCACCAATAGCACACCAACTAACACTCATCACAGCCAAGGCCACTTTATTATTTTTTTAAAAAATAACATTGAAAGATATAGCACCATAACAGGAAAATAAGTAAGCACCAACCACCGAATAGATATTCAATAACATGAATATTGCAGAAACACACTATCACAATATTTTAACTTGACATTCACTCACTTTTATAGATTGGCTATTTTAGAATAAGACCACTTTGAAGTATTATTTTCCAATTAATCTCAACCATATTATTTAATTTGTAATTGTATTTTAATTTTATTATTTTTTATTCTTCACTCTCATTTTGTAACACATCATATTATCTCAGCCGCTACAACTAATGACAATCATCACATGTTTGAATTATACACTCAGGGTGACAACTATCCACGTTAAACTAGAATAATACAATGTAGATCTTAGGACAATATAGAAGAAAATACACATCAAACTCAGATACAATGTATATTACTAATAGATCAATCCATTATTTAATCCAGTTGATCCATGAGAGAAGAATAAATGATCTCCCATTAAGATCCAAAATATTTTGGAGAATTAGATGACAGACATAGGATCATCTTATTAATAGAAATCATCCATGAATTCCAAGATAAAATATAAACTATACCAGTCCACCACCTGTTATCCTTTAATATTATGAATGATTATCAAGACAAAAATACAATAACAGGCAGGACGATATAATTGAGATAGGACTAGTTAGACCATTGATATAATGACATCAGATTTAGTGTTGTTCTTTCACTATTAAATAACATTAAAACTGAATAAATAAATAATAACATAATATCCATAATTGAGACATAAGGAGACAAACAGAAGATAACAAAATTATATTTATAAGGCAATGAGACTATCGTCAAAATAAATAGATCAGTAGCATATATAATAATAAATTGATCTGTATGTCTTCTCTATATATACACTATAGGAACGAATATAAGGTATATACCACCTTTTGTTCCGAATACTAGAAATGAGTGACAGCGATTCTATCCAATCCGGAATATGAGGAGGCGGGACTTCCGGTTGACCGACACGTAAATATGCAAACATTGGGCCGCTCGCTGCCTTTGAGAAAGCCCGGAACGGGCGAAACATGTCAGAGTAGTGAACAGGAAAGCTTATTTTAATTTCAATGTCTAGATAGTTTCTAGGATTAGCCAACGAATTTATAGTTAATGGTATAATTGTGGTGGCCATTTGTCAGTCTTTACTGGTACCGGTCTATAGGATAATAGAGCAGATTACACTGCAAGCACCGATAAGGTTATAATTAGAAGGTATCAGTCGAACTGACTAAAATGGAAAACCAGTAAAATTTGAACAGGATATAATAGCGGGAATCTTTTTCAACCTAAATTGTCCTTTGTTACATACAAAAATGACCTAATTTGAATTGCGGTCACTAAAGTTTGGGGAATCACAACAACTGGTTAAGATTTATAACAGATAATTTCCACAGACTAAGAGGAGATTATATCATACCGATATGCGCATGATTAGATACACAGCGAATGCAAGAAATTATTGTTTCCAATAACTTTAGCTAACTCGTAGGAGACTTAAAATTGATACTCTTATGTTATGCTGTCATGAGACAGAATAATAATCAATATTGTGTTATATTGATTAGATTATTTTTATTAAATAAAACACTGTGATATGTACTAATCCGGACATTACTATACTACAAAATATTGTGAATAACAGAGAACAAATATTTATATACTCTGTGCCTTATGAGGCTCCAATGTGCCTGAAAATTAAGAGAGAAGTGGATACACATTAACTCATGATATTGTAACATTATAGACAAGTATATTAAAAACACCAACATAAGAAACAAGCTAGCTAATCAGAAATGAAGAACAATGTGCATAAGAACCTATATACCAATGCTTAGTTACCCTTTTATTAATATTACTATAAGGGTGGATAATACTAAAGTGACAAGCATTCAAACTGAACATAAATATACAAGTTATAACTGTCAGACATATTAACACTGTATTAAGAGAATTTACTATAAGACAGACTCAGCATTAGCTAACAAACCTGAACCACTTTATATAAACAACACAGCTAATGTGGAAAATAACTAACCCAGGATTAGTAGGGAACGAACGCATTCACTAGTATCCCAGTGGCATAGTGTCACTAAACATATGATATTACTTAGTGGGTAAAAATAGATTCATATATACAACTTGAATATAATAAGTGGAGCTCCCACATTCAATTTACCCCCATTATATTTGAGGGAATCTCACAGCAAAATGGATATATATATATACTAGTAGCGCTAGTCTGTCTATGATACCTATGTCATTTTGGACAATTTAGTTACTCTACATTTAGTACCCTCTATTTGACTGTAGAACGATAATCAAATACTTTGGCAACCAGATGACATAAGATCTGAGAATCACAGGTTTAACATAACACTTATTATAAATATTAAAGTCAATGACACTGACTACTTATACTATTACTAACAACTGTTAACATTAATTGTCACTGAACACATGACAGTTTATCTGGTACATACTTCCTGTATATTAGCTACAGGGGACTTACCAATATAACAAATAATTGGAAATAAGGTACCCTTTTGGCACCCGCTCTATCAATCATATTATTTGGCTATATCCATTATAATAATTACACTGGTAATGTAATAGATGTCTGTAAATTAGACATCACAGTACAGAATTATTTATAGAATTCTATCTAGCATTGGGCTTTTAACCATTTGAGTGTTGTTTTGTAAGTACCATTCTATTTTAATTGTTATTTCAATAAAAGTTATATTTTAAATTAAACTGAGAAGTCCAACCCCTAGTCTGGGCTATAGAGTGCTACAAGTGCGTACTTTGGAGTGAAACGTCTTGTTTCTCTTTTTGTTAGTTTAGAATAAAATTCGCACAAGCACCAACCCACAATACTAACCCAAACAATACTAGGTATTTGATATTAATAGTGGGGCTAGCCTTTATAGTGCCATTGTAAAACACTCTCCTTGCGCATTAATATAGATAATATAGCTGGCGGCGGGGTAGGTAGATTAAATTAGGGGTTAATAATTTTAATATAGATGGCGGCGGTATAAGGGGCTTACATTAGGGGTTAATACTATTAATATAGGTGGCGGCGGTGTAGGGAGGGCAGGTTATAGGGCAAAAGAGCTGTTTACTTTGGGGCAAAGCCCCGCAAAAGGCCCTTTTAAGGGCTGGTAATAGAGCTTATTACTTTAGGGATATTAGATTAGGGGTTAATAATATTAATATAGCTGGCGACGGTATAGGGGGATTAGATTAGGGGTTAATAATTTTTATATAGATGGCGGCGGTGTAAGGGGTCAGATTAGGGGATAGATCAGTTAGATGGAGGCAGTTTTAGGGGCTCACAGTAGGGGGTTAGTTTATGTAGAAGGCGGCGGGGTCCGGGAGCGGCGGTTTAGGGGTTAAATACTTTATTAGGGATTGCGGCGGGGGATCGCGGTTGACAGGTAGATAGACATTGCGCATGCGTTAGGTTTTAGTGGCGAGGTGAAAATGGAGTAAGATTTCTCCATTTTCGCCACGTAAGTCCTTACGCTGTATATTGGATACCAAACTGTGCTGGTTTGGTATACCTGTCTATGGCCAAAAAAACTACGGCTGACGGCAGAAATATACGAGCGTAACTTCTAGGTTACGCCGTATATAGGATACCAAACCCGCGCAGATTTTGGCGTCGCCGGCTTTTGCGGGCGACGATTTATATCGGATCGAGCCCTTGATTGGTAATCTCGCCTCTTGAGATTTCCAAACCCCTTGTGCTGTCAGAGATCCCCAAACAGCTCCCCAACCTGAAAGACTTGCATCTGTAGTGATCACAGTCCAGGTTGGCCGAACAAAAGAAGCCCCTTGAACTAAACGCTGGTGATTTAACCACCATGTCAGAGAGTGTCAAACATTGGGATTTAAGGATATTAATTGTGATATATTTGTATAATCCCTGCACCATGGATTCAGCAAACAAAACTGGAGAGGTCTCATGTGAAAACGAGCAAAGGGAATCGCGTCCGATGCGGCAATCATGAGACCTAAAATATCCATGCACATAGCCACTGAAGGGAATGACTGAGACTGAAGGTGCCGACAGGCTGCAACCAATTTCAAAATTCTCTTGTTTGTTAGAGACAGAGTCATGGACAATGAATCTATCTGGAAACCTAAAAAGGTGACCCTTGTCTGAGGAATCAAGAAACTTTTTGGTAAATTGATTCTCCAACCATGTTTACAAAGAAACAACACTATTAGATTTGTGTGAGATTCTACAGAACGTAACGACTGAGCTAGTACCAAGATATCGTCCAAATAAGGAAACACTGCAATACCCTGCTCTCTGGTTTCCATAAAGCAGGGCACCTAGAACCTTTAAAAAGATTCTTTGAGCGGTTGCTAGTCCAAATGGAAGTGCAATGAAATGGTAATGCTTGTCTAGAAAAGAGAATCTCAGGAACTGATAATGACCTAAATGAATCGGAATATGAAGGTATGCATCCTGCAAGTCTATTGTGGACATAAAAAGTCCTTGCTGAACAAAGGCAGAATAGTCCTTATAGTTACCATTTGAAAGTTGGTACTCTTACATAACGATTCAAAATTTTCAGATCCAGAATTGGTCTGAATGAAATTTCCTTCTTTGGAACAATGAATAGATTTGAATAAAACCCCAGACCCTGTCCATGAAAAGGAACTGGCATGACTACCCCTGAAACTCCAAGTCTGGACACACTTCAGGAAAGCCTGAGCTTTAAAGGGACATTATACACTCATTTTTTCTTTGCATAAATGTTTTGTAGATGATCTATTTATAAAGCCCATAAAGTTTTTTTTTTTTTTAAATGTATAGTTTTGCTGATTTTCAGACTCCTAACCAAGCCCCAAAGTTTTTTTTTTTTTTTTTTTTTTTTTGTTTTTTTTTAGTTTTCAAAAGAGTTTTATTTTGATAAACAAGACATACACGGCATAAATCAATTGCGTACACAACATATCCAGGCTATTACAGTATTATGCTTCATCACAATAGACCATTGGATAAACTGTTTAAAGGTGTGGGACATGCTTATGAACAGTCATTTCAGGACTTGAAGACACCTATTAATTGCAGCGTATGCCATAATTGATCCCATTTTTCTCATTATGTAGACCACTCTTGGGTCTCTGGCGGATATATATATGAACAATAATGGGAATATATACTAGTAAGGGGGAGAACTAGGGATGCTGAAAACATACTGTTTGAGCATTTTCAGGGTATAGAATTAATTCCAATTTTCTATTTATATAGACCACTCTTGGGTCTGTGACAGATAAACATTTGAGCAGTATTGGAAATTTATAGAAGTAAGGGGGGGGGGGGAACAAGGGACAGGAAAAAAAAAACATTTTTAGCATAACAAAACTATATAGACCACTCTTGGTTCTGTAATAGATACTCTGGTAATCAATACTGTTGACATATGGAAGTGGGGGAGAGAGTTATGGGCGGGAGAGACAAACAACACAAACAAGACGAATCTGGTATAGCAAGGAACCTTGTACATATGCATATTCATGTAATATTGGGCCTATAAATCTTAAAACAGCCATTTTAGCAATAGAAGAAGCTTACTGTAGGATAAGTATACTTTATGTGGGTTATATTAGCATAATTATTAGTATGGGATCAATCTGTCCACTATGCAACACAATATATGATGCTGGTATAGTCAGAAGACTTATGCTATGCAATGCCCAGAAGTAGATTTAGTATACTTCTGCATGGAGGTAGGTAGAGAAAATTGGGCTAGGAAAGCAGGCAGCAATGAATATTACAGTTTCAGTATAATACCTTGATCCCCCTGTTCTAGCTATTCAGGCCTCTCTTGGGTCTGTGACAGGTACACTGGTACTCGTTATTGGGGGTACCAAAGGGTGAGAGGGAGGGTTATGGGCAAGGAACTTTGCATTGCCTTGCTCAAAAGTGAATGTGCTATATCTATAATAATATCGTCAGTTGAAAGGATTAGTGAGGGAGGGATAAAAAGTGATTACTTAAATTAGGGGCAAACTTCAGACTGGTCAACGGATCACAATATGCAATGAGATGTATATACAGTGTGGTTACTCAACTGAAAAATGAGTTTCAAACAAATCAAAAGCACACATTATGAAAATAAATTGAGTCCTTGCTAGGTTACCAGAGTCCTAGGGGTATAACATTAGCTGGAGGTTACCATCGGCCCTAGATTCACGTCCGGCCGCTCCTTATCAGAAAGATGTCTCTGGGAGCTACCCCTCCCCTCTTTTCGGTACATGGGCGCCACCAGGGAGGTTAAATCTGTAACAAACACAGCTGACCTGTGACGAGACTGATATTGCAGTGATTTTTCGGGGGTCAACCCCGCTGTGATTGCAAATGAGAGGCTTGATCAGTAATGGTTGTGGCTCTTTAGATCGGGCATTAGCCATCATTCGGTTCCCCTTCTCAACGTTTGTAGGTTGGGATTCCCCCAAAGCGATTATAGCCAGCTCTGCCGACCCTGGTATTTTCTGCCACCAAAATAAAAAGAGCTCCTGCGGACTCGGTTGCTGGTCCGCCTCACATATATCACTCTGCGTGGCAGTGGTCGGAAGGTTGCTCCCCCAGCTGGTCAAATCCTCCATTTTGTGTAGAGTAGTATCGGCTCTGACTTTCTCTGTCACCATTTCTTCTTGTGAATCCGTTAGGTGAGCGGTCTCGTTATCGTGGCTTAAGCGTTGTAACAAGTGATCATATGGTGCTCTCTCTATTAATCTGAGCATGGAAAGTTCAAGTTGCGCGAATAGTTCCTCTGGTCGCGTCATGGTTCTCCCCTCCGCCATGTTTAGCATGCTCCGTTGGGAAAAGCTGACTCCCCCACTTCGGGGATTAAAGAACTGTTCAGGTTTAGAATGCGTCCATATAGCTTGATAACTGATAAATATTGGGTGTTGAAGAGATTCAGTAAGCTAGTTTACCTAGCAGCACTGAGTACCCGGCTCTTCCCGGGGGGAGGTGGTTACCTATCAATAGGCCGCCGCCTTAGGCCCTTATCTTCCAAACTGGATCTCCAGCGTCATCCACACGGCTAAGAAAGGTAATATGGGTCACAGTTTACAATACTATGATCCCTTTATGTGTTTTGTGTTTAGTCTTGCCGTGTAAAAGGTAATAATCGGCGGATTACTAAACTTCTGCCTGGAGCTCTCAGGATGTGCGTCTTATCCAGAACGCTGCTTGGACACGCCCCCCAAGCCCCAAAGTTTTATGTGAATACCGTCAGCTACCTTCTCCAGCTTGCTCCTGTTTGTGTAAAGGGTCTTTTCATATGCAAAAGAAGGGGGAGGGGGGAGTGTCTTATTTTCCACTTGCAGTGGGCTTTCCAGCCGCATTTTCAACAGAGCTAAACTTAGAACTTCTAAGTAAGTTTTTTTAAACAGTTTTATACTGGATTTTTATAGTAGTGTCATGTATTACATGCAGTTATATGAAAATGAGTGTATACTGTCCCTTTAACTGGATTTGCTGGGATACGTGAGAGAACAAAATCTCCTCACAGGAGGATTTACTCAGAATCCTATTCGATACCCCTGAGAGACAATACCCTGAAACCATTGATTTTGGACAGATTTATCCAAACATCCTTGAAAAAAAACTTAATCTGCCCCCTACCAGCTGAGCTGGAATGAGAGTCGCACCTTCATGCAGACTTAGAGGCTGGCTTTTGGTTTCTTAAATGGCTTGGATTTATTCAATTTAATAAAGGTTTCCATTTGGAAACAGATTCCATAGGGAAGGATTAGGTTTTTGTTCCTTATTTGACAAAAAGAGCGAAAACGATTAGAAGCTCTATATTTACCCTTAGGTCTCTTATTACCTTGGAAAGAAAGAGATAGCAATCTAGACTTAAAAAGTCATATCAGCATTCCAAGATTTAAGCCACAAAGCTCTTCTAGCTAAAAATAGCTAAAGACATAGATCAAACATCAATCTTCATGATATAAAAAAATGACATAAAAAATGATTAGTATGTTGCAGTAAGCGAACAATGCTAGATAAATCAGAATCCAATTCTTGTTGTGCTAATTCTCCAACAAAAATGTTGATGCAGCTGCAACATCAGCCAAAGAAATTGCAGGCCTGAGACGACCTGAATATAAATAAGCTTTCCTTAGATAAGATTCAAGTTTCCTATCTAAAGGAACTTAAAGGGACATGAAATCCACATTTTTTCTTTCATGATTTAGAAAGAGAATGCAATTTTAACCCCTTAATGACTGAGGACGTGCAGGGTACGTCCTCAGAAAAAAGGCAGTTAATGCCTGAGAACGTACCCTGCACGTCCTCAGTCTGGAAAGCAGCTGGAAGCGATCCTGCTCGCTTCCAGCTGCTTTCCGGTTATTGCAGTGATGCCTCGATATCGAGGCATCCTGCAATAACATTTTTAAGCCATCCGGTGCAGAGAGAGCCACTCTGTTGCCCTCTCTGCACCGGAGATTGTTGGCTTACCGGCGTTGGTGGGTGGGAGGCTGGTGGGAGGCGGGTGGTGGCCATCGATGGCCTTGGCGACTTGCAGGAGGGGCGGGATCGTGGGCGTGGGCGGTCGGGGGCGCGCACTGGCGCGTGCACGGGGAGGGAGCGGGTGGGAACCGCTACACTACAGAATAAAGTAAAAAAAAAAAGCATACAAAAGGGAATACAAGTTTTTTTATTTATAAATCAATTAAGGTGTTGGGGTTTGTCTGTTAGGGGGGGTGAATCTACACTACAGAATTTATATTTTTGTTTTAAAAAAACACGTTTTTTTCTTGAAACTGGGTACTGGCAGACAGCTGCCAGTACCCAAGATGGCCCCCAATAATGCAGAGGGGGAGGGTAAGAGAGCTGTTTTGGGGGTGGATCAGGGAGGTTGGGGGCTAAGGGGGGATTCTACAAAGTAGCATATGTAAATATGCTAAAAAAAAAAAAAGAACAAATTAAAAAAACCTTTTATTTTAGTACTGGCAGAGTTTCTGCCAGTACTTAAGATGGCGGGGACAATTGTGGGGTGGGGGAGGGAAGGGAGCGGTTTGGGAGGGATCAGGGGGTCTGATGTGTCAGGTGGGAGGCTGATCTCTACACTAAAGCTAAAATTAACCCTGCAAGCTCCCTACAAACTACCTAATTAACCCCTTCACTGCTAGCCATAATATACGTGTGATGCGCAGCAGCATTTAGCGGCCTTCTAATTACCAAAAAGCAACGCCGAAGTCATATATGTCTGCTATTTCTGAACAAAGGGGATCCCAGAAAAGCATTTACAACCATTTGTGCATAATTGCATAAGCTGTTTGTAAATAATTTCAGTGAGAAACCTAAAATTTTGAAAAATTTAACGTTTTTTTAAATTTGATCGCATATGGTGGTGAAATGGTGGCATGAAATATACCAAAATGGGCCTAGATCAATACTTGGGGTTGTCTACTACACTACACTAAAGCTAAAATTAACCATACAAGCTCCCTACATGCTCCCTAATTAACCCCTTCACTGCTGGGCATAAAACACGTGTGGTGCGCAGTGGCATTTAGCAGCCTTCTAATTACCAAAAAGCAACACCAAAGCCATATATGTCTGCTATTTATGAACAAAGGGGATCCCAGAGAAGAATTTACAACCATTTATGCCATAATTGCACAAGTTGTTTGTAAATAATTTCAGTGAGAAACCTAAAGTTTGTGAAAAAATTTGTGAAAAAGTGAACAATTTTTTTTATTTGATCGCATTTGGCGGTGAAATGGTGGCATGAAATATACCAAAATGGGCCTAGATCAATACTTTGGGATGTCTTCTAAAAAAAAATATATACATGTCAATGGATATTCAGGGATTCCTGAAAGATATCAGTGTCCCAATGTAACTAGCACTCATTTTGAAAAAAAGTGGTTTGGAAATAGCAAAGTGCTACTTGTATTTATGGACCTATAACTTGCAAAAAAAGCAAAGAACATGTAAACATTGGGTATTTCTAAACTCAGAACAAAATTTAGAAACTATTTAGCATGGGATTTTTTTGGTGGTTGTAGATGTGTAACAGATTTTGGGGGTCAAAGTTAGAAAAAGTGTGTTTTCTTCCATTTTTTCCTCATATTTTATAAAAAAAATTAGAGTAAATTATAAGATATGATAAAAATAATGGTATCTTTAGAAAGCCCATTTAATGGCGAGAAAAACGGTATATAATATGTGTGGGTACAGTAAATGAGTAAGAGGAAAATTACAGCTAAACACAAACACCGCAAAAATGTAAAAATAGCCTTGGTCCCAAACGGACAGAAAATGGAAAAGTGCTGCGGTCATTAAGGGGTTAAACATCTTTCTAATTTACTTCTATTATCTAATTTGTTTTATTCTCTTGATATTCTTTGCTGAAAAGCATATCCAGATATGCTCAGTAGCTGCTGATTGGTTGCTGCACATAGAAGCCTCGCGTGATTGGCTCACCCATGTGTATTGCTTTTTCTTCAACTAAGGATATCTAAAAAATGAAGCAAAATAAATAATAGAAGTAAATTGTAATGTTGTTTAAATTTTTATTCTCTACCTGAATCATGAAAGAAAGATTTTGGGTTTAGTGGCCCTTTAAGTACTATCTTCCGTAGGAATAGAGGTACGTTCAGCAAGAATAGAAATAGCCCCATCAACTTTGAGGATCTTTTCCCAAAACTCTATAGAAATTGCTGGTAATGAATACAATTTTTAAACCTTGAAGAAGGAATAAAAGAAGTACCCGGCTTATTCCATTCCTTAGAAATCGTATTAGAAATAGCATCAGGAACAGGAAAAACCTCTGGAGTAACCACAGGAGGTTTAAAAACAAAATGTACTAGTTCTAATAATAAGAGGACTAGTTTCCACAATATCCAAAATAATTAACACTTCTTTAACAAAGAACGAAAATACTTCATTTTAAATAAATAAGTAGATTTGTTAGTGTCAATATTTGAGGAAGGATCTTCTGAATCCGATAGATCCTCATCAGAGGAGGATAATTCATTATGTTGTCGGTCATTAGAAATTTCATCAATCTTATGAGAAGTTTTAAAAGACCTTATATTAATTAGATGGCGGAATAGCAGACAAAAGCCTTCTAAATAGAATCTGTAACAAATTCTTTAAATTTCATAGGTATAACATGTACATTAAAAGTTGAAGGAACAACAACAGGCAATGTACTATTTACTGATGGACACAATATCTGCATGTAAAAGTTTATCATGATAACCAATACAAATGACATTCGGAAATATAATACACTTAGCTTTCGGGCAGCAAAGTTCCAACAGATTCTTCTGAGACGGGATCAGATTGAGACATCTTGCAAAATGTAAAATAAACAACATATAAAGCAAAATGTGTCAATTTCCTTATATGACAGTTTCAGGAATGGGAAAAAAAAATGCAAATAGCATAGCCCTCTGATATAGAAAAAGGCAAGAGGCAAATGGCAATGGGGTATTAAATTAAAGAAAAAATGTGGCGGCAAGTATGACGCACAACGTGACTGAAATTTTTTTGGCGCCAGCAACATCCGGAATGACACACTCGTGTCACTAACGACACAACCCTGTGTAAGGAACTTGGCATCAACTACGACGACGGAAATGACGAACTTGCGTCAACGGACGTACTTTCGCGCCAAAAATGACGCAATAAAGTCTAGCATTTGGCGTACCCGCGGACCTAATCCTGCGCGCAATTTGCAAGAAAAATGTAGTCAATTTGAAAAAAGACTAAACCCCAGGTAAGAAAAAATATTTCTTAATATGATAATCTTCCCCAAATATGAAACTGACAGTCTGCAAAAGGAAATACATGAACCTGACTCATGGCAAATATAAGTACAATACATATATTTAGAATTTTATATTAATGCATAAAGTGCCAAACCATAGCTGAGGTGTCTTAAGTAATAAAAAACATACTTACCGAAAGACACCCATCCACATATAGCAGATAGCCAAACCAGTATTGAAACAGTTATCAGTAGAGGTAATGGAATATGAGAGTATATTGTCGAACTGAAAAGGGAGGTAGGAGATGAATCTCTACGACCGATAACAGAGAACCTATGAAATAGATCTCCCGTGAGGAAAACCATTACTTTCAATAGGTGATACTCCCTTCACATCCCTCTGACATTCACTGTACTCTGAGAGGAATCGGGCTTCAAAATGCTGAGAAGCGCATATCAATGTAGAAATCAAGCACAAGCTTATTTCACCACCTCCATAGGAGGCAAAGTTTGTAAAACTGAATTGTGGGTGTGGTGAGGGGTGTATTTATAGGCATTTTGAGGTTTGGGAAACTTTGCCCCTTCTGGTAGGATTGTATATCCCATACGTCACTAGCTCATGGACTCTTGCCAATTACATGAAAGAAAGAGGCATTTTATTTTTGCAGACACAGATTCACAGTTTTGAGAACTAGAAAACCAGCAATATGTGATATCTTCAAGATAGAAAAATTGCCCAAAATAATCTGACAGAAACCTCTGGGAGAACATGACGTAAATGGATTAATGGAAATAATTAACCAAAAAACTTAAACCTTATTGTCATGAATATACAGCATTTTGCTATATAATTAAAAAGGAATCTATATTTTAGGCTGACTAACCTTTACATTATAATGTATTTTAATGGACACATTTGTCAAAATAAACTTTTATGATTCAGATAAAGCAGCAGTTTTATGACACTTTCCAATTTACTTCCATTAACAAATTTTGTGCAGTATTTTTATATACACTTTCTGGGGAACATGCTCCTACTGACAATGTGCTGAAGCTTACAGCGTATACGTATACTAGTCTTTTATTGGCTGATACCTGTCACATGATACAGAGGTCCGGAAAATGGTAGAAAAAATACATTTGTTAGAAAAAAAATCTACTGCTTATTTGAAATTCAGACTGACAAATTATCAAGGTCTGAATGGCCCCGGATCCCCCTGTTTTCGTGCGCTCGCCGGAAACAGCGTTCTTAAGACCGCTGCTCTTTAACTTGTCCGCTGCCTCTGAGCCACGGAAAGCAATCAACCCGATCAGATACGATCGAGTTGATTGACACCCCCTGCTAGTGGCCAATCTGTGAATCTGCAGAGGGCGGCATTGCACAAGCAGTTCACCAGAACTGCTTGCACAGTGCTAAATGCCGACAGCGTATGCTCTCGGCATTCGGCGATGTCTGTCGGACATGATTCGCTGAGCGGATCATGTCAGACATTCCGTTAATAAATCGGCCCCAAAGTGTTAAATCATTGTCTTTTTTGTATGCACATGTTAATTATGCAATTCTACTGCATGAGTGGTCCTTTAAATAGAAACCATCTTTTTATTTAAAAAAAAATATTTAAATAAAAAAAAATCTGATTTAAAGCAAAAGAATACGATTAAAATAAAAAATATACTTCTTAAAAAAACAAACAAAAAAAACCCCATTCACCTAGATTTGGAGTTTTGTCGGTAAAGACCTGCAGTGCTAACAAGCCTTTTTTTTTCCAGTGCACCCTTAAGACAACGCTGGTATTACGAGTTTTCTGAATGGCTGCGTTAGCCTCAGAAAAGTGAGCGTTTAGCCAAATTTAGCTCCACTTCAACCCTCAATACTAGCGTTGCTTACGGTTGCGGTAAGCTGGAA
Source organism: Bombina bombina (assembly GCF_027579735.1). NCBI lineage: Eukaryota > Metazoa > Chordata > Amphibia > Anura > Bombinatoridae > Bombina > Bombina bombina. The sequence goes on along the minus strand of NC_069502.1, from coordinate 796,319,150 downwards.
AAACGTGCTCATGCACGATTTCCCCATAGGAAACAATGGGGCTGAGCTGGCTGAAAAAAAACCTAACACCTGCAAAAATGCAGCGTTCAGTTCCTAACGCAGCCCCATTGTTTCCTATGGGGAAACACTTTCTAAGTCTACACCTAACATGAACCCCGAGTCTAAACACCCCTAACCTTACACTTATTAACCCCTAATCTGCCGCCCCCGCTATCGCTGACACCTGCATTTTACTATTAACCCCTAATCTGCCGCTCCAGACACCGCCACAACCTACATTATAGCTATGAACCACTAATCTGCTGTCTTTAACATTGCCGACACCTATATTATATTTATTAACCCCTAATCTGTCCCCCCCAACGTCGCCGCCACCTACCTACACTTATTAACCCCTAATCTGCCGACCGGACATCGCCGACACTATAATAAATGTATTAACCCCTAAACCACCGCACTCCCGCCTCGCAAACACTATAATAAATTGTATTAACCCCTAATCTGCCCTCCCTAACATCGCTGCCACCTACCTACAATTATTAACCCCTAATCTCCCGCCCCCAACGTCACTGCTACTATAATAAAGTTATTAACCCCTAAACCTAAGTCTAACCCTAACACCCCCCTAACATAAATATAATTTAAACGAACTAAAATTACTATAATTAAATAAATTAATCCTATTTAAAACTAAATACTTACCTATAAAATAAACCCTAATATAGCTACAATATAACTAATAGTTACATTGTAGCTATTTTAGGATTTATATTTATTTTACAGGCAACTTTGTATTTATTTTAACTAGGTACAATAGCTATTAAATAGTTAACTATTTAATAGCTACCTAGTTAAAATAATTACAAAATTACCTGTAAAATAAATCCTACATACACATCATACACCTAACACTACACTATCAATAAATTAATTAAATAAATTAACTACAATTATCTAAACTAAAATACAATTAAATAAACTAAACTATAATACAAAAAAACAAACACTAAATGACAAAAAAATTAAAAAAATTACAAGAATTTTAATCTAATGACACCTAATCTAATGACACCTAATAAAATAAAAAAGCCCCCCAAAATAATAAAATTCCCTACCCTAAACTAAATTACAAAGTAATCGGCTCTTTTACCAGCCCTTAAAAGGGCTTTTTTGCGGGGCATTGCCCCAAAGTAATCAGCTCTTTTACCTGTAAAAAAAAAATACAATCCCTCCCCCCCAACATTACAACCCACCACCCACACACCCCTACTCTAAAACCCACCCGATCCCCCCCCCTTAGAAAAACCTAACACTACCTCATTGAAGATCACCCTACCTTGAGCCGTCTTCAGCCAGCCGACTGGGACAGAAGAGGACATCCGGACCGGCAGAAATCTTCATCCTATCCGGGCAGAAGAGGACATCTGGACCGGCAGACGTCTTCATCCAGGTTGCATCTTCTATCTTCATCCTTCCGGAGCGGAGCCATCTTCTATCCAGCCGACGCGGAGCCATCCTCTTCTTCCGACTGACTAACGACGAATGAAGGTTCTTTTAAATGACGTCATCCAAGATGGCGTCCATCGAATTCCGGTTGGCTGATAGAATCCTATCAGAATTAAGGTAGGAAAAATCTGATTGGTTGAAGTTCAATCTGATTGGATGAGCCAATAGAATTGACCTCGCATTTTATTGGCTGATCCAATCAGCCAATCTGATTGAACTTCAATCCGATTGGCTGATTAAATCAACCAATCAGATTTTTCCTACCTTAATTCCGATTGGCTGATAGAATCCTATCAGCCAATCGGAATTCGAGGGACGCCATCTTGGATGACGTCATTTAAAGGAACCTTCATTCATCGTTAGTCCGTCGGATGAAGAGGATGGCTCCGCGTCGGCTGGATAGAAGATGGCTCTGCTCCGGAAGGATGAAGATAGAAGATGTCTGCCAGTCCGGATGTCCTCTTCTGCCCGGATAGGATGAAGACTTCTGCCGGTCCGGAAGTCCTCTTCTGTCCCATCGGTGGCCGGCTGGCTGAAGACGGCTCAAGATTGGGTGATCTTCAATGGGGTAGTGTTAGGTTTTTTTTAAGGCGGGATCGGTTGGGTTTTAGAGTAGGGGTGTGTGGGTGGTGGGTTGTAATGTTGGGGGGGGGGATTGTATTTTTTTTTTTTTTTTACAGGTAAAAGAGCTGATTACTTTGGGGCACTGCCAGCAAAAAGCCCTTTTAAGGGCTGGTAAAAGAGCTGATTACTTTGTAATTTAGTTTAGGGTAGGGAATTTTATTATTTTGGGGTGCTTTTTTATTTTATTAGGGGGTTTATATTAGGTGTAATTAGATTAAAATTCTTGTAATATTTTTTGTAATTTAGTGTTTTTTTTTTGTATTATAGTTTAGTTTATTTAATTGTATTTTAGTTTAGATAATTGTAGTTAATTTATTTAATTTATTGATAGTGTAGTGTTAGGTGTATTTGTAACTTAGGTTAGGATTTATTTGACAGGTAATTTTGTAATTATTTTAACTAGGTAGCTATTAAATAGTTAATAACTATTTAATAGCTATTGTACCTAGTTAATTAAATACAAAGTTGCCTGTAAAATAAATATAAATCCTAAAATAGCTACAATGTAACTATTAGTTATATTGTAGCTATATAAGGGTTTATTTTATAGGTAAGTATTAGTTTTAAATAGGATTAATTTATTTAATTATAGTAATTTTAGTTCGTTTTATTTAAATTATATTTAAGTTAGGGGGGTGTTAGGGTTAGACTTAGGTTTAGGGGTTAATAACTTTATTATAGTAGCGTTGACGTTGGGGCGGGAGATTAGGGGTTAATAATTGTAGGTAGGTGGTAGCGATGTTAGGGAGGGCAGATTAGGGGTTAATAAAATTTATTATAGTGTTTGCGAGGTGGGAGTGCGGCGGTTTAAGGGTTAATACATTTATTAAAGTGGCAGCGATGTCCGGTCGGCAGAGTAGGGGTTAATAAGTGTAGTTAGGTTGCGGCGACGTTGGGGGGGGGCAGATTAGGGGTTAATAAATATAATGTAGGTGTCGGCGATGTTAGGGACAGCAGATTAGGGGTTCATAGCTATAATGTAGGTGGCGGCGGTGTCCGGTCGGCAGATTAGGGGTCAAATAATTTTATTATAGGGTTTGCGATGTGGGGGGCCTCGGTTTAGAGGTTCATAGGTAGTTTATGGGTGTTAGTGTACTTTGTAGCACTGTAGTTAAGAGCTTTATGTTCCGGCGTTAGCCCATAAAACTCTTAACTACTGACTTTTTTATGCGGTAGGAGTTTTGGAGGTAGAAGCTGTACCACTCACTTTTCTCCAAGACTCGTAATACCAGCGTTAGGTAAATCCCATTAAAAAGATAGGATACGCAATTGACGTAAGGGGATTTGCAGTAGCCTCGAGTCGCGGAAAAAAAGTGAGCGGTACACCTGTACCTGCCAAACTCTAAATACCAGCGGGCGTTAAAAAGCAGCGTTAGGACCCCTTAATGCTGCTTTTTAATGCTAACGCAGAAATCTAAATCTAGGTGATTGACTTTTATCCAATCTGTGTTGTTGTGTATTTCTCTAAGGAGGAGTGGGAGTATATGGAGGGACACAAGGAGCTTTATAAGGACGCGATGATGGAGACTCACAAAGCACTAAGGACAATGGAGATCCCAGGAAACGAGAGCTCAGGTAATGCTGTAAGTGCACAAACACGACTGACGTGACTGACAGAGAGTAAATCTACAGTGAATCCGTCATGTGTGATCTAATGAGCTGTCTAATTATAAACAAGCTTTGTATATAATATAAATACAAGAATTTTTTTAAAGGGGTGTGAGAGACATTTTGTCAGGAATATTAAAGCAATTATTTATTAATATTTTCATATGCAAAAACATTTACATAACAGACTAATAGGAAACATACAGGATTTAATGCTATATTGGACTCTACAAGGCTGATAGGAAATATTAGGTTTATGCAGATCATCTGTTCTGTTGAAAAGAAAAAATATGTTTAAATTGAATGTAAAGTTTAATGAGAAAGTGCTCATAAAAAAATACTCGTAAAAACAGGGGCACTTTTATTAAAGGGACATTCAACACTTAGTGTAACAGGTTTTTATATAGTAAATTAAGAAACGGAGGTCCGCCTACACTATACCCCTCCTCCCTTGCCGCCTTGCTTCTGTCCTAATCAGCAAATCAGAATCCAGTCCTTGGACTGAAATTGCACGCGCGTGTAATTTCAGTCCGAGGACTGGATTCTGATTTGCTTATCAGTTTAAGAAGAAGGCAGCTACGTAATAGTGGGGGGAGTTCGGCATCCATATTGACCGGGTATTAGAGTAGTTAGCGCCGCTGATTAGGACAGAAGCAAGGCGGCAAGGGAGGAGGGGTATAGTGTAGGCGGACCTCCGTTTCTTAATTTACTATATAAAAACCTGTTACACTAAGTGTTGAATGTCCCTTTAATTAAACTTTACATTTAAGCATTTTTTTTTTTTAAATACTTAACTTTTTCCTTATGACAGCAGACCGGCAATCCTCCGTCCGCAGCTCCTGCTGTACTTCGTATATCGATGAAGAGTCTGGCTTCCTCGAATCATTGCGTGGCCTTACGATCTGTACGCCTTGGGGTGCACGCAACGATTGCAGGAAGCTGGATTTGTCATTGCTGTGCTAAGTACAGCCGAGCTGTGGGAGGAAGATCGCCGGTCTACTGTCATAAGGAGAAAGGTAAGTGTTAAAAAAATAAATGCTTAAAGGGACAGTAAAGTCAAAACTAAACTTTCATGATTCAGATAGGGCATGCAATTTTAAAGAACTTTCTAATTTATTCCTATTATCTAATTCTCTTCGTTCTCTTGTTAACGTTATTTGAAAAAGCAGGTATCTAAGATAAGGAGCTGGACCATTTTTGTATAGAGCTTTCTGATTGGTGGCCAATAAGCAATTGCTACCCATGTTCTGAACCAAAATGGGCCGGCTCCTAAGCTTAAATTCTTGCTTTTCAAATAAATAGCAAGATACCAAGAGAACCAAGAATTTATGAAAGAAAAAAATGGGTTTAGTATCCCTTTAAATGTAAAGTTTAATGAATGAAAGTGCCCCTGTTTTTAAAAGTATTTTTTAAAAAACTGGCACTTTCTCGTTAAACTTTACAATTACTTTAAAGGGACAATCAACACCAGCATTTTTTTTGTTTAAAAAGATGGATAATCCCTTTATTACCCATTCCCCAGTTTTGCATAACGAACACAGTTATAATAATACATGTTTTACTTCTGTAATTACCTTGTATCTATTCCTCTGCAGACTGCCCCCTTATTTCAGTTCATTTGACAGACTTGCATTTTAGCCAATCAGTGCTCACTCTTTAAGTTCACGTGCATAAGCTCAATGTTATCTATGTGAAACACATGAACTAATGCCCCCTAGTGGTGAAAAATTGTTAAAATGCTTTCAGATTAGAGGCGGCCTTCATGGTCTAAGAAATTAACATATGAACCTCCTAGGTTTAACTTTTAGCTAAGAATACCAAGAGAACAAAGCAAAATTGGTGATAAAAGTAAATTGGAAAGTTGTTTAAAATTACATTTTTTTTTTTGGAATTAACGGTCCCTTTAAAGATACTTCTTCTTTTTTTTTATTTTTTTATTCTCTATTGGAACTAACAGGTCACAGTGATGACAATCTAGACAACGGAGATGCAGAACTTGCACAGAATATTCAGCCAGTGGAGACCCCATCAGACGTCTCTGCAGGTGAGCGATCTATGGCAGAAGCTGCAGTTATTTATTTATTTATTTGCAACGTGAAATGATTTAATTCCTGTTAATAATTAGTGACTAACAATGTGTGAATATAATTCTGTGCTCATAAATAAAAAAATATACTTAATTTCTCTTGTTAAGTGTATCCAGTCTACAGATCATCAATTACTTGTGGGATATTCTCCTTCCCAACAGGAAGTTGCAAGAGGATCACCCACAGCAGAGCTGCTATATAGCTCCTCCCCTCACTGCCATATCCAGTCATTCTATTGCAACTCTCAACAAAGATGGACGTAGTAAGAGGAGAGTGGTGTATTATAGTTAGTTTTTTAACTTCAATCAAAAGTTTGTTATTTCTTCTGTTATGTGTGATCAGCTCCACGGGTCATCATTACTTCTGGGATATAACTCCTCCCCAACAGGAAATGCAAGAGGATTCACCCAGCAGAGCTGCATATAGCTCCTCCCCTCTACGTCAGTCCCCGTCATTCTCTTGCACCCAACGACTAGATAGGATGTGTGAGAGGACTATGGTGATTATACTTAGTTTTTATGACTTCAATCAAAAGTTTGTTATTTTACAATAGCACCGGAGCGTGTTATTACTTCTCTGGCACGAGTTTGAGGAAGAATCTGCCAGAGTTTTTTTACTATGATTTTACCGGAGTAGTTAAGATCATATTGCTGTTCTCGGCCATCTGAGGGAGGTAAAAGCTTCAGATCAGGGGACAGCGGGCAGATGAATCTGCATTGAGGTATGTAGCAGTTTTTATTTTCTGAATGGAATTGATGAGAAAATCCTGCCATACCGTTATAATGACATGTATGTATACACTTCAGTATTCTGGGGATGGTATTTCACCGGAACTACTCTGTTAAAAGTCACTAATCCTTTTAATAAGTATTTATCATGTTAAACGTTTTTGCTGGAAATGTAGAATCGTTTACATTGCTGAGGTACTGAGTGAATAAATATTTGGGCATTATTTTCCACTTGGCAGTTGTTTGCTTTTAATTGTGACAGTTTCGTTTCTCTTCACTGCTGTGTGTGAGGGGGAGGGGCCGTTTTTGGCGCTCTTTGCTACGCATCAAAAATTCCAGTCAGTTACTCTTATATTTCCTGCATGATCCGGTTCATCTTGACAGATCTCAGGGGTCTTCAAACTTCTTTGGAGGGAGGTAGATTCTCTCAGCAGAAGCTGTGAGAATTTTATATTGACTGTGAATAAAAACGATTGCTCTGTAATTTTTATGTCAAATTTAATTATTGTTATTTTACTAATGGGAACAAACCTTTGCTAAAAGTTGTTGTAGTTTTAAAGTTTGATGCTATAACTGTTTTTCAGTTCATTATTTCAACTGTCATTTAATCGTTTAGTACCTCTTTGAGGCACAGTACGTTTTTGCTAAAAAAATATTATAACCAATGCAAGTTTATTGCCAGTGTGTTTAAACATGTCTGACTCAAGGAAGATATCTGTGTCATTTGTTCCAATGCCAAGGTGGAGCACATAGAAATTTATGTACTAAACTGTATTGATGCTACTTTAAATAAAAGTCAATCTGTACAAATGTGAACAAATTTCACCAAACAGCGAGGGGAGAGTTATGCCGACTAACTCGCCTCACGCGGCAGTACCTGCATCTCCCGCCCGGGAGGTGCGTGATATTATGGCGCCTAGTAAATCTGGGCGGCCATTACAGATAACATTACAAGAATATGGCTACTGTTATGACATGAAGTATTTGTCTAAAATTACCAGAACTAAGAGGCAAGCGTGATCACTCTGGGTGAGAACGAGTGCGCTGACAATACTAGGGCCATGTCTGAAACTGCCGTCACCAGCTTGCAGAGCATGAGGACGGAGAGCTTCATTCTGTGGGTGTCGGTTCTGATCCAAACAGATTGGATTCAGATATTTCAAATTTTAAATTTAAAGTGGAGAACCTCCGTGTATTCTAGGGGAGGTCTTAGCATGCTCTCAATGATTGTAACACCGTTGCAATACCAGAGAAACGATGTAGGTTGGATAAAATACTTTGCGTTCGTTACCCGGCGAGTACTGACGTTTTTCCTATACCTAAGAGACTAACTGAAATTGTTACTAAGGAGTGGGATAGACCCGGTGTGCCGTTCTCACCCCCTCCATATTTAGAAAGATGTTTCCAATAGACGCCACCACTCGGGACTTATGGCAAACGGTCCCTAAGGTGGAGGGAGCAGTTTCTACTTTAGCTAAGCGTAACCACTATCCCTGGTGGAGGATAGCTGTGCTTTTTCAGATCCAATGGATAAAAAATTAGAGGGTTACCTTAAGAAAATGTTTGTTCAACAAGGTTTTATATTGCAACCCCTTGCCATGTATCGCGCGATACGGCTGCGGCAGCATTTAGGATTGAGTCTCTGGAAGAGAACCTTAGTTCATCTACGCTAGACGACATTACGGACAGGCTTAGAGTCCTTAAACTAGCTAATCCATTCATTTCGGAGGGCCGTAAGTACATTTAACCAAGCTTACGGCTAAGAACTCAGGATTCGCCATACAGGCACGTAGGGACGCTGTGGCTAAAATCCTGGTCAGCTGATGTTACTTCTAAGTCCAAATTACTTAATATACCATTTCAAGGGGCAGTCCTTTATTTGGGCCTCGGTTTGAAAGAAATTATCGCTGACATACAGGAGGTAAGGGCCACGCCCCCTACCTCAAGACAAAGCCAAAGCTAAGGCTAGACAGTCTAATTTTCGTCCCCTTTCAGGAATTTCAAAACAGGAGCAGCATCAACCTCCACTGCACCAAAACAGGAAGGAGCTGTTGCTCGTTACAGGCAAGGCTGGAAGCCTAACCAGTCCTGGAACAAGAGCAAGCAGGCCAGGAAACCTGCTGCTGCCCCAAAGACAGCATGAACCGAAAGCCCCCGATCCGGGACCGGATCTAGTGGGGGGCAGACTTTCTCTCTTCGCCCAGGCCTGGGCAAGAGATGTTCAGGATCCCTGGGCACTAGAGATCATATCTCAGGGATACCTTCTAGACTTCAAATTATCTCCCCCAAGAGGGAGATTTCATCTGTCAAGGTTGTCAACAAACCAGATAAAGAAAGAAGCGTTTCTACGCTGTGTACAAGATCTGTTATTAATGGGTGTGATCCATCCGGTTCCGCGGTCGGAACAAGGACAAGGGTTCTACTCAAACCTGTTTGTGGTTCCCAAAAAAGAGGGAACTTTCAGGCCAATCTTAGATTTAAAGATTCTAAACAAATTCCTAAGAGTTCCATCGTTTCAAAATGGAAACTATTCGGACAATCATTACCCATGATCCAAAAGGGTCAGTACATGACCACAGTGTGATTTAAAAGATGCTTACCTTCACATACCGATCCACAAAGATCATCACCGGTATCTAAGGTTTGCCCTTCTTAGACAGGCACTACAGTTTGTAGCTCTTTCCATTCGGATTGGCTACGGCTCCAAGAATCTTCACAAAGGTTCTGGGTGCCCTTCCTGGCAGGTACTAAGACCGCGAGGGATTTCGGTAGCTCCGTCCTAGACGACATTCTAATACAGCTTCAAGCTTTCAAACTGCCAAGTCTCATACAGAGCTAGTTCTGGCATTTCTAAGGTCGCATGGATGGAAATGTGAACGAAAAGAAGAGTTCTCTTTTTCCTCTCACAAGAGTTTCCATTCTTGGGGACTCTTATAGAATCTGTAGAAATGAAGATTTACCTGACAGAAGACAGGTTAACAAAGCTTCAAATGCATGCCGTGTCCTTCATCTCCTTCAACACCCGTCAGTAGCTCAATGCATGGTGGTGATCGGCTTAATGGTAGCGGCAATGGACATAGTACCTTTTGCACGCCTACACCTCAGACCGCTGCAATTGTGCATGCTAAGGTCAGTGGAATGGGGATTACTCAGATTTGTCCCCTACTCTGAATCTGAATCAAGAGACCAGAAATTCTCTTCTATGGTGGCTTTATCGGCCCATCTGTCCAGGGGGGATGCCAATCAGCAGGCCAGACTGGACAATTGTAAACAACAGACGCCAGCCTACTAGGTTGGGGCGTCTGTCTGGAATTCTCTGAAGGCTCAGGGGACTATGGAATCAGGAGGAGAGTCTCCTTCCAAATAAACATTCTGGAACTGAGAGCAGTTCTCAATGCCCTTCTGGCTTGGCCCCAATTAACAACTCGGGGGTTCATCGGTTTCACGTCGGACAACCATCACGACTGTAGCTTACATCAACCATCAGGGAGGGACAAGAAGCTCCCTAGCAATGATGGAAGTATCAAGGATAATTCGCTGGGCAGAGTCTCACTCATTGCCACCTGTCAGCAATCCACATCCCGGGAGTGGAGAACTGGGAGGGCGATTTCTTGAGTCGCCAGACTTTTCACCGGGGGAGTGGGAACTTCATCCGGAGGTCTTTGCCCAAATACTTCCGACGTTGGGCAAACCAGAGATAGATCTAATGGCGTCTCGCCAGAACGCCAAACTTCCCTCGCTACGGGTCCAGATCCAGGGATCCGGGAGCGGTTCTGATAGATGCTTTGACAGCACCTTGGAACTTCGGATGGCTTATGTGTTTCCACCCCTTCCCGCTGCTTCCTCGATTGATTGCCAAAATCAAACAGGAAGAGGCATCAGTGATTCTAATAGCGCCTGCATGGCCACGCAGGACTTGGTATGCAGATCTAGTGGACATGTCATCCTGTCCGCCTTGGTCTCTACCTCTAAGACAGGACACTTCTGATACAGGGGTCCATTCAAACATCAACATCTAACTTCCTCTGAAGCTGACTGCTTGGAAATTGAACGCTTGGATTTTATAAAAACGTGGTTTTTCTTGAGTCGGTTATTGATACCCTGATACAGGCTAGGAAGCCTGTTACCAGAAGGATTTACCATAAAATATGGCGTAAAATACCTATACTGGTGCGAATCCAAAGGTTACTCCTGGAGTAAGGATAGGATCGTCAGGATATTGTCTTTTCTACAAGAAGGTTTTAAGAAAAGGGTTTATCAGCTAGTTCATTAAAGGGACAGATTTCAGCTCTGTCCATCTTGTTACAAAACAGCGCGTCTGTCAGAAAATCCAGACGTCCAGGCCTTTTGTCAGGCTTTAGCTAGGATCAAGCCTGTGTTTAAAGCTGTTGCTCCGCCATGGAGTTTAAACTTAGTTCTTAACGTTTTACAGGGTGTTCCGTATTGAACCCCTTCATTCCATTGATATAAAATTCGTTAACTTGGAAAGTTCTGTTTTTAATGGCCTATTTCCTCGGCTCGAAGAGTCCATCTGAGTTATCAGCCTTACATTGTGATTCTCCTTATCTGATTTTTTCACTCAGACAAGGTAGTTCTGCGTACTAAAACCTGGGTTCTTACCTAAGGTAGACCACTAACAGGAACATCAATCAAGAGATTGTTGTTCCATCCTTGTGCCCCAAATCCTTCTTCAACAGAAGGAACGTCTTCTACACAATCTGGATGTAGTTCGTGCCCTCAAGTTCTACTTGCAGGCAACTAAAGATTTTCGCCAAACTTCTTCCCTGTTTGTCATTTATTCTGGACAGAGGAGAGGTCAAAAAGCTTCTGCTACCTCTCTCTCTTTTTGGCTTCGTAGCATAATACGTTTAGGCCTATGAGACTGCTGCGGACAGCAGCCTCCTGAAAGAATTACAGCTTCACTCCACTAGAGCTGTGGCTTCCCACTTGGGCCTTTAAGAATGAGGCCTCTGTTGAACAGATTTGCAAGGCTGCAACTTGGTCTTCGCTTCATACTTTTTCCAAATTTTACAAATTTGACACTTTTGCTTCTTCGGAGGCTATTTTTGGGAGAAAGGTTCTTCAGGCAGTGGATCCTTCTGTATAATGAGCGCTGCCTATCCCTCCCGTCATCCGTGTACTTTTGCTTTGGTATTGGTATCCCAGAAGTAATGATGACCCGTGGACTGATCACACATAACAGAAGAAAACATAATTTATGCTTACCTGATAAATTCCTTTCTTCTGCCTGTGTGATCAGTCCACTCGGCCCCGCCCTGTTTAAGGCAGGTAAATATCTTTTAAATTATACTCCAGTCACCAATTCACCCTTGGTTACTCCTTTCTCGTTGATTCTTGGTCGAATGACTGGGACTGACGTAGAGGGGAGGAGCTATATGCCAGCTCTGCTGGGTGAATCCTCTTGCATTTCCTGTTGGGGAGGAGTTATATCCCAGAAGTAATGGATGACCCGGTGGACTGATCACCACAACAGAAGAAAGGAATTTATCAGGTAAGCATAAATTATGTTTTTTAAATGGTACCGGAGTGTACTGTTTCATCTCAGGCAGCATTAGAAGAAGAATCTGCCTGTGATTTCTATGATCTTAGCAGAAGTAACTAAGATCCACTGCCGTTCTCACATATTCTGAGGAGTGAGGTAACTTCAGAGGGGGAATGGCGTGCAGGTTTTCCCGCAATAAGGTATGTGCAGTTAACATATTTCTAGGGATGGAATTTGCTAGAAAAATGCTGCTGATACCGGATTAATGTAAGTTAAGCCTAAATGCAGTGATTTAATAGCGACTGGTATAAGGCTTATTAACAGAGATACATACTCTTATAAAAATGTAATATAAAACGTTTGCTGGCATGTTAATCGTTTTTATATATGTTTGGTGACAAAACTTATTGGGGCCTAGTTTTTTTCCACATGGCTGGCTTGATTTTTGCCTAGAAACAGTTTCCTGAGGCTTTCCACTGTTGTAATAAGAGTGGGAGGGGCCTATTTTAGCGCTTTTCTGCGCAGCTAGAATTACAGACTGAGACACTCAGCTTCCTTCTGCATGATACAGGACATCTCTGAAGGGCTCAAAAGGCTTCAAAAGTCGTGTTTGAGGAGGGTAACAACCACAGTAGACTGTGGCAGTTGTGACTGTGTTTAAAAACGTTTTTGTCATTTATTATTCAGTTTTTGGTATTAAGGGGTTAATCATCCATTTGCAAGTGGGTGCAATGCTCTGCTGACTTGTTACATACACTGTAAAAATTTCGTTAGTGTAACTGCCTTTTTTCACTGTTATTTCAAATTTTGTTTTCCAAGCTTGCTAGTCTCATTGCTAGTCTGTACAAACATGTCTGAAACAGAGGATACTTGTTCATTATGTTTAAAAGCCATGGTGGAGCCCCATAGGAGAATGTGTACTAAATGTATTGATTTCACCTTAAACAGTAAAGATCAGTCTTTATCTATAAAAGAATTGTCACCAGAGGGGTCTGTCGAGGGGGAAGTTATGCCGACTAACTCTCCCCACGTGTCGGACCCTTCGCCTCCCGCTCAAGGGACGCACGCTAATATGGCGCCAAGTACATCAGGGACTCCCATAGCGATTACTTTGCAGGACATGGCTGCAATCATGAATAATACCCTGTCAGAGGTATTATCCAGATTGCCTGAATTGAGAGGCAAGCGCGATAGCTCTGGGGTTAGACGAGATACAGAGCGCGTAGATGCTGTAAGAGCCATGTCTGATACTGTGTCACAATATGCAGAACCTGAGGACGGAGAGCTTCAGTCTGTTGGTGACGTCTCTGAATCGGGGAGACCTGATTCAGAGATTTCTAATTTTAAATTTAAGCTTGAGAACCTCCGTGTATTGCTTGGGGAGGTATTAGCTGCTCTGAATGACTGTGACACAATTGCAGTGCCAGAGAAATTGTGTAGGCTGGATAAATACTATGCAGTGCCGGTGAGTACTGATGTTTTTCTAATACCTAAAAGGCTTACAGAAATTATTAGTAAGGAGTGGGATAGGCCCGGTGTGCCCTTTTCCCCACCTCCTATATATAGAAAAATGTTTCCAATAGATGCCACTACACGGGACTTATGGCAGACAGTCCCTAAGGTGGAGGGAGCAGTTTCTACTTTAGCAAAGCGTACCACTATCCCAGTTGAGGACAGTTGTGCTTTTTCAGATCCAATGGATAAAAAATTGGAGGGTTACCTTAAGAAAATGTTTATTCAACAAGGTTTTATTTTACAGCCCCTTGCATGCATTGCGCCTGTCACTGCTGCGGCGGCATTCTGGTTTGAGGCCCTGGAAGAGGCCATCCATACAGCTCCATTGACTGAAATTGTTGACAAGCTTAGAACTCTTAAGCTAGCTAACTCATTTGTTTCTGATGCCATTGTTCATTTGACTAAACTAACGGCTAAGAATTCCGGATTCGCCATCCAGGCGTGTAGGGCGCTATGGCTCAAATCCTGGTCAGCTGATGTGACTTCAAAGTCTAAATTACTCAACATTCCTTTCAAGGGGCAGACCTTATTCGGGCCTGATTTGAAAGAAATATTGCTGACATTACTGGAGGCAAGGGTCATACCCTTCCTCAGGACAGGGCCAAATCAAAGGCCAAACAGTCCTAATTTTCGTGCATTTGTCGAAATTTTCAAGGCAGGTGCAGCATCAACTTCCTATGCTTTAAAAACAAGAGGAAACTTTGCTCAATCCAAGCAGGCCTGGGAAACCTAACCAGTCTGGAAAAGGGCAAGCAGGCCAGAAAGCCTGCTGCTGCCCTCTAAGACAGCATGATGGAGCGGCCCCCTATCCGACAACGGATCTAGTAGGGGGTAGACTCTCTCTCCATTCGCCCAGCGTGGGAAAGAGATGTTCAGGATCCCTGGGGTGTTGGAGATCATATCTCAGGGATATCTTCTGGAACTTCAAAGCTTCTCCTCCACAAGGTAGATTTCGCCTTTCAAGAATATCTGCAACCAGATAAGAAAGAGGCATTCCTAAGCTGCGTACAAGATCTCCTTGTAATGGGAGTGATCCATCCAGTTCCGCGGACGGAACAAGGACAAGGGTTTTATTCAAATCTGTTTTTGTGGTTCCAAAAAAGAGGGACCCTTCAGACCCAATTTTGGATTTATAAGATCCTAAACAAATTCCTCAGAGTTCCGGCGTTCAGATGGAAACTATTCGAACCATTTTTACCCATGATCCAAGTGGGTCAGTACATGACCATAGTGGACTTAAAGGATGCCCTACCTTCACATTCCGATTCACAAGAATCATCATCAGTTCCTTGAGGTTTGCCTTTCTAGACAGGCATTACCAATTTGTAGCTCTTCCATTCGGGTTGGCTACAGCCCCAAGAATTTTTACAAAGGTTCTGGGCTCACTTTCTGGCGGTCCTAAGACCGCGAGGCATAGCGGTGGCTCCTTACCTGGGACGACTATCCTGATACAGGCGTCAAGCTTTCAAATTGCCAAATCTCATACAGAGATAGTCTCCTGGCATTCTGAGGTCGCATGGGTGGAAAGTGAACGAAGAAAAGAGTTCTCTATCTCCTCTCACAAGGGTTTCCTTCCTAGGGACTCTAATAGATTCTGTAGAAATGAAATTTACCTGACGGAGTCCAGGTTATCAAAACTTCTAATGCTTGCGTTGTTCTAAAACTCCATTCCCCGCGCCCCACGGTGGCTCAGTGCATGGAAGTAATCGGCTTAATGGTAGCGCGATGGACCATAGTGCCATTTTGCGCGCCCTGCATCTCAGACCGCTGCACCTTTATACATGCCTCAGGTCAGTGGAATGGGGAATTTCACAGATTTGTCCCCTCTACTAAATCGGATCAGGAAACCAGAGATTCTCTTCTCTGGTGGTTATCTCGGGTCCATCTGTCCAAGGGTATGACCTTTCCGCAGACCAGATTGGACAATTGTAACACGATGCCAGCTTTCTAGGTTGGGGCGCAGTCCTGGAACTCCCTGAAGGCTCAGGGTTCATGGACTCAGGAGGAGAAACTCCTCCCAATAAATATTCTGAGTTAAGAGCAATATTCAATGCTCTTCTAGCTTGGCCTCAGTTAGCAACACTGAGGTTCATCAGATTTTAGTCGGACAACATCACGACTGTGGATTACATCAACCATCAAGGGGAACCAGGAGTTCCCTAGTGATAGTCAGAAGTCTCCAAGATAATTCACTGGGCAGAGACTCACTCTTGCCACTTGTCAGCGATCCATATCCCAGGTGTAGAGAACTGTGAGGCGGATTTTCTAAGTCGTCAGACTTTTCATTCCGGGGGAGGTGGAACTCCATCCGGAGGTGTTTGCTCAATTGGTTCTCCGTTGGGGCAAACCAGAATTGTATCTTATGGCGTCTCGCCAGAACGCCAAGCTTCCTTGTTACCGGATCCAGGTCCAGGGGACCAGAAGCGGCACTGATAGATGCTCTAGCAGCGCCTTGGTTCTTCAACCTGGCTTATGTGTTTCCACCATTTCCTCTGCTCCTTCGTCTGATTGCCAAAAATCAAACAGGAGAGAGCATCGGTGATATTGATAGTGCTGCCGTGGCCACGCCAGGACCTGGTATGCAGACCTAGTGGACATGTCATCCTTTCCACCATGGACTCTGCCTCTGAGACAATACCTTCTAATACAAGGTTCCTTCAATCATCCGAATCAACTTTCTCTGAGACTGACTGCATGGAGATTGAACGCTTGATCCTATCAAAGCATAGCTTCTCCGAGTCAGTAATTGATACCTTAATACAGGCATGAAAGCCTGTCACCAGGAAAATTTACCACAAGATATGGCGTAAATATCTTCATTGGTGTGAATCCAAGAATTACTCATGGAGTAGGGTTAGGATTCCTAGGATATTGTCCTTCCTCCAAGAGGGTTTGGACAAAGGATTATCAGCTAGTTCTTTAAAGGGACAGATTTCTGCTCTGTCCTTTTACACAAGCGTCTGGCAGAAGTTCCAGACGTTCAGGCATTTTGTCAGGCTTTAGTTAGAATTAAGCCTGTGTTTAAACCTGTTGCTCCTCCATCGAGCTTAAACTTGGTTCTTAAAGTTCTTCAAGGGGTTCCGTTTGAACCCCTTCATTCTATTGATATCAAACTTCTTTCATGGAAAGTTCTTTTTCTGATGGCTATTTCCTCGGCTCGAAGAGTCTCGGAGTTATCTGCCTTACATTGTGATTCTCCTTATCTGATCTTTCATTCAGATAAAGTAGTTCTGCGTACAAAACCTGGGTTTTTACCCAAGGTGGTTTCTAACAAGAATATCAATCAAGAGATTGTTGTTCCATCATTATGTCCTAATCCTTCTTCAAAGAAGGAACGTCTTTTGCATAATCTAGATGTAGTCCGTGCCTTGAAGTTTTACTTACAGGCTACTAAAGATTTTCGCCAAACATCTAACCTGTTTGTTGTTTACTCTGGACAGAGGAGAGGTCAAAAGGCCTCGGCAACCTCTCTTTCTTTTTGGCTTCGGAGTATAATCCGTTTAGCCTATGAGACTGCTGGACAGCAGCCTCCTGAAAGGATTACAGCTCATTCTTCTAGAGCTGTGGCTTCCACCTGGGCCTTTAAAAATGAGGCCTCTGTTGAACAGATTTGCAAGGCTGCAACTTGGTCTTCGCTTCATACTTTTTACAAATTTTACAAATTTGATACTTTTGCTTCTTCGGAGGCTGTTTTTGGGAGAAAGGTTCTACAGGCAGTGGTTCCTTCAGTTTAAAGTTCCTGCCTTGTCCCTCCCATCATCCGTGTACTTTAGCTTTGGTATTGGTATCCCACAAGTAATGGATGATCCGTGGACTGGATACACTACAAGAGAGAAAAATTTATCAGGTAAGCATAAATTATGTTTTTATGAGTCCTTACATGATTCTTTTGTTCTTAAAGGGACATGAAACCAAATTTTTCTTTCTGATTCAGATATAATATACATTTTTAAACAACTTTCCAGTTTACTTCCATGATCAATTTCTTTTTTATGACACGATGAGTCCACGGATCATCTTAATTTCTAATGGGATATTCACCTCCTGGTCAGCAGGAGGAGGCAAAGAGCACCACAGCAGAGCTGTTAAATAGCTCCTCCCTTCCCTCCCACTCCAGTCATTCTCTTTGCCTATGTTAGTGATAGGAAGTGGTAAAGTGAGGTGTTAGTATCGATTCTTTAATCAAGAGTTTATTATTTTTAAAGTAGTGCAAGATTGTGCTGCTTTGTCCTAGGGTGTAGCCATAGTCCAAATCAGTCTCTTCAGTAGAGCTTTGGTGGCTTTAAAGCAATCTGAACGTGTGGGACATAATTCTCACTGCGCCTCCTATAGATTGTATGCTGCACTGTTTGTGAAAGTCTGACGGAGAAAATATGCAGTACTTTTTGTTTCCACAGGCCAATGTGAGGGGGGAGGACCTTGCAAGCCAGGTGAGCTGCCTTACTGCCGGGCAGATTTTCTAAGGTCCGGCTTCCAACGGCATATATTACTATACATTAGCCGATAGGGAGGTTTATCCTACTTCAGTATGAAAGTGTTATGCAGGATTGTTACGTGTCCCTGCTCCCAACGGCTTATATTACTAAGATTAACAGCCGACAGGGAGGTTTATTCTACTTCAGCATGAATGTGTTATACATGGTATTATATGTCCCTGCGCCCAACGGCTTATATTACTAAAATTAGCAGCTGACAGGGAGGTTTATCCTACTTCAGCATGAAGGTGTTATACATGATGTTACATGTCCCTGTTCCCAAAGGCTTATATTATTAAGATTAACAGCAGACAGGGAAGTTTATTCTACTTCAGCATGAAGGTGTTATACATGATGTTACATGTCCCTGCTCCCCAATGGCTTATATTACTAAAATTAGCAGCTGACAGGGAGGTTTATACTACTTCAGCATGAAGGTGTTATGCAGGATTGTTACATGTCCCTGCTCCCAACGGCTTATATTACTAGCCGACAGGGAGGTTTATCTTACTTTAGCATGAAGGTGTTATACGTTATTGGTGCATGTTCTCGCTCCCTACGGCTTATATTACCTAAAATTAGCAGCCGGACCGGGAGATTTACTTGAAAGTGTTACTCAACAGTTCACCGTTCCCAACGGCTTATATTACTTTACGAGCCGACTGGGGGGGTTTTATTTGTTTTTCTTAAATATCCATGATGGGTGGTAGTTCTCCCGACGGCTCCATTTGTTACAAATTTAGACGCCTTGGAGCTTTAGCTTGATACTCCCCACGATGAGCGGAGCTAAGATACGCTCCATTGTTTGCACGCCTTTTGAACCACAATACAGTTGAATCGGAACCGCCAGATGCCTTCTCTGCTGTGTTATGGCATACAGCAGAGAGGCTTTTTCACGCTGTATGAAAGAGTGTTTTCAGTGATTAGGATGCCTTCTCTGCTGCGCTATGTCATTCAGCAAGAGAGGCTTCGCAAGCAGCACTTTAAAGTATTTTTAGTAGTCAGGAAGCCTTCTCTGCTGCGTTAGGTCATACAGCAGAGAGACTTCGCAAGCACGCAGTACTTAAGAGTGTTTATAGTAATCCGGATGCCTACCTAATTGTTAGTGTCCCATCCGATGGCAGGCAGACTCCTCTAGGATTAGCTGAAGTCTGTGGATTCTGTATTATACGTTAAATAAAGCAGTGCATTTATCATTTAAAGACACCAGTACCACTCATTTTGATATTCAAATGGGTATGCTAGATGGTTCAAGAGGCACATTCACCATATTATTTAATATATCATTTAAAGTCACAGTAATCTTGTTATGGTATTCAATTTTATTTGATAAAAAGCGAATATAGGATGCTACTTACACGTTATGTCTTGATACTAATGTGGAAACATTCAAGGATTTTTCTGTTCCCCATGTATTAAGAGAAATCCTTTTTCAGAGCCAACATTGCCTCGGTTGCTGCGAGTAGCATTCTGACAATGTGCAATATTTTCCGCAGCCTTCTCCTCAAGTGTCCTAAAATCTTAGCCATGCTGCAGGGAGAGCGCAAGGGGAAAACGAAAAATTCAGTGAGCGAATTTTCTGCCACAGTAGTTGCTATTTCAGAGGTTCCCTCCCAGATGTCTTAGGAAGGGGATACTTCAGTAGCATCTGAGGGTAAAATCTCAGGTTCTGACGGTATGATTCCTCCCGCTGATACTGAAGTAGTTTCTTCAGGTTTAAGCTAGTTTACCTCCGGCTATTACTTAAGGAGGTTTTAGCTACTCTGGAACAACATCTCGGCCGTTGTTAATTTAATGTGGTACTCAGATTGAGCTTTTGAGAGCGTTGCTAAGAAATGAGAGAGAACGGGTATACCCTTTTATCTACATTTCCTATATTGACAGAGAGGTTCCCTTAGCGGACCTCTCAAGGAGTCTTGGCATCACAAGGTGGAAGGAACAATTTCCACACTAGCCAGGAGACCTTCTATCCCTACAGAGGATAGTTGTTCCTTTTCAGGATCCATGGATTATTGGGTAGTGGGTTTGCTCAAGATGGCTTCCCAGATTGGCATTGCTACCTTTGGCGGCAGCATAGTAGTTCTTCGTTGTCTGGTTCTCTTTGGACAGACACTTCCCTTGAAGAAATCCAGAATATCTGGATCCAGATGGATGAAAGGGGTCCTTTCACTAGGTAGGAGACCTCTCCTACCTGGGAGTCATAATTCCTATTCAGATTCAGGAACAGAGTCTGAGATTTATTCTAATCGTTTTGTGGTTCCCAAGATAGAGGGACCCTTCAGACCAATTTTAGATTTCAAGAGTATAATCAGTACCGTCCTTCGAGATGGAAGCTATTCACTCCATTCTCCTTTGATCCAAGAGGGTCAATTTATGACAAGGTTTAAAGGACGCGTATCTGCATGTTCCCATTCACAGGGATCATCACAAGTCCCTAAGGTTTGTTTTCTAGGCAGACACTTTCAGTTTGGTCTTTCCACAGCTACCAGAATTTTCTCAGAGTTTCTGGGTTCGCTGTTGGTGGTGCTTCGGTTATGGGGCATTACACTGGCGCCCTTTCTGGACGTCATCCTGGTCCAGGCGCCATCCTTTCAATCACAAGGAAAGAGTTTCTTGGTCTCTAATTCAAGGGTATCCTTCTGGGGAACCATAATAGATTCCCTATCTATGTAGTTTTTTCTAACAGGAGTCAGGAAATCTAGTCTTTCAGTCCACTCCTCGGCCTTCAGTGGTTCAGTCCATGGAGGTAACTGGACTGATCGTAGCAGCATTGGACTTCATCCCATTTACTCGGTTCCTTCTCAGACCACTGCAATTAATAATGCTTAGATAATGGAACGGAGATTAGGCCGATTTGTCTCCTCGAATATTTACTGGAGCAGGAGACAAGGGATTCTCTTGAATGATGATTGTCCCGGGATCATCTCCACCAGGGGACTTATTTTCGCAGACCGTCTGGGGGGATTGTGACAGCAGACACAAGACCTCTAAGTTGGGGAACAGTTTGGGGTTCCCTAAGGGCTTAGGAAGTTTGGTATCTGTCGGAGTCTGCTCTTCATATAAACATTTTGGATCTGAGAGCGATCTTCAATGCTCTTCTGGCCTGGCTCCAGTTAGCCTCTGTCCAGTTTATCGGTTTTAGTTGGAACATAACTTCAGTGGTTAACCTCAACCATCAAGAAGGAACAAGGAATTCCTTAGTGCTGTCAGAGGTTTCCAAGATAGTCCAGTGGGCGGAAGTCCATTCCTGCTGTTTGTCGACGTTCCTCCTTCCAGGGGTGGACTGGGAGGCAGACTTCTCGTCCGGGAGATTAGACACTCCATCAGGAAGGTTTTCCCAGCCTGATTCTAAGATGGGGTCAGCCGGAATTGTTTCTCGTGGTATCTCGTCAGAATGTCGGGTTACGATGTACAGTTTGCGGTCAGGGGATCCTCAGGCGGTACTAATAACCGTCCTGGCGGTACCTTAGACCTTCAGTTTTGCATACCTATTTCCTCCGTTTGACCTTCCTCGTGTTATTGTTCGAGTCAATCAGGAAAGGGTCTCTGTGATCTTCATTGCACCGGCTGGACCTCGCAGGATTTGGTATGCAGATCTGGTGGACATGTTATCTCTTCCACCTTGGAGATTTCAGTTGAGGATGGACCTTTTAATTCAAGGGCCTTTCTTTCATCGAGATCTAGCTTCTCTGAAGCTGACTGCTTGGAGATTGAACGCTTAATCGTGTCCAAATGGATATTCCAGAATCGGTCATAGAGACCATGATCCAGACTCGTTATCCTGTGACTAGAAAAATTATTTTTATTAGTATGAATCCAAGGGCTACTCTTGGAGTAGAGTTTGGGATTCCTGGAATTTTGTTCTTTCTCCAAGAAGGTTTGGAGAAGGGTTTGTCGGCGAGTTCCCTAAAGGGTTAAATCTTGGCCTTATAATACACAAACGTCTGGCAGATGTTCCAGATGTACAATTCTTTTGTCAGGCCTTAGGATCAGGCCTGTGTTCAAACCAGTTACTCCTCCATGGAGTCTTAATTTAGTTCCTAAGGTTCATCAGGGGGCTCCGTTTGAGCTTATGCATTCCTTAGATATTAAGTTATTATCTTGAAGTTTTTATTTCTTGTTGTTATTTCTTACGCTCGTAGAGTGTCAGAACTTTCGGCATAGCTGTAAGAGTCTCCTTATCTTATTTAACATTCAGATAAGGTAGTTTTTACGTACTAAATTAGGACTTCTTCCTAAGGTTGTTTCTGATTGGAACATTAATCAGGAGATGGTTGTTCCTTCTTTGTGTCCTAATCCTTCTTCTCAAAAGGACCGTTTTCTGCTCTTTTTGGACGTAGTCCAAGCTTTAAAAATTTTCCTTACAGTCAACTAGGACTTTTCGTCAGTCTTCTTCTTTGTTTGTGATTTTTTCAGTAAAAGGTAAGAGACAGAGAGCTATGGCAACTTCTCTTTCTTTTTGGCTGAAGAGATTCATACGTTTTGCTTATGAGACTGCTGGACAGCAGCCTCCTGAGAAAGTTGTGGCTTATTCCACAAGAGCTGTTGCTTCCTTACGGGCATTCAAAAATGAAGCTTCTGTAGAACAGATTTGCAAGGTTGCAACTTGGTCTTTTCTTCACACTTTTACAAAGTTTTACAACTTTGACTCTTTTGCCTCGGCTGAGGCTGTTTTTGGGAGAAAGGGTTCTTCAAGCAGTGGTGTCTTCAGTTTAGGTTCCCTGTCTTGTCCCTCCCGTATCATCCGTGTACTCTAGCTTGGGTATTGAATCCCATTAGTAATTAAAATGATCTGTGGACTCATTGTGTCATAAAAAAGAAAAGAAAATTAAAGCTTACCTGATAAATGTATTTATTTCTTTTTTGACACGATGAGTCACGACCCGCCCTGTTCTTGTAAGACAGGTTTTGGGTTATTGTAAACTTCAGACACCTCTGCACCAGTGTTAATTTTGACGGTAAGTTTCAATTTAGTCTTAGTTTTAGTCTTTTGACTAAAATGCCATTTTAGTTTAGTCATATTTTAGTCATCTGAATTGTTTTAGTTTTAGTCGACTGAATCTCCAATACATTTTAGTCGACTAAATCTCTAGTAGATTTTAGTCAACTAAAATTTAAGGGGTTTAGTTAAAGTGTAATGCATTATTTAAGCATTTCTCTATCATTTGCAAACTGATTACATACTCCAGGAGTAAACATAACACCTGTTAATATTTATGGTATTAAGGTTTAAGCATGCAATACAGACACAGATTTAGCCGTTGTGATATGTAGCATCTTTATTAAACTTAAAATTAAATAAAACCAAGTTTCATAAACAAACAGAAGTGCAACTTTAAAATATATATATAAAAAAACTGTATAGGCTGTATTGAACCATATTACCCAATATAAAAACGTTAACAGTTCTCTGTTAATAATTAAAACAAATATCAAGAAATCACAACACAACAAAAAGTTTCTGCAGCTAGCACAGGCACAGCATAACTTAAACCCATATTCGTGGTTTTGCTTATTTCTATAGGAAGAATCAATTGATTGTTCACAGATTTCAAAAACGTTTCGGCAACAATATTAGCACTGCTCTAGAACTTCCAAACTTATTATAAACTCCTGGGAAGTAAAGGTTTCTTAACCTGTTTTCTTTTTATGGTATTAAGGTTTGAACATGCAATACAGATTTAACAGATTAACTGTTGTGGTATATAACATGTCTTTATCTTAAAATTTATAAAATGAAGTTTCGTAAATTTTACAAAAGAGCAGTAATTGAATATGGAGTTGATTATAACAACTTGCATAAAATGTTTTTTGTCAGCAAATTTTGATTTAGTTTTAGTCATAGTCTTTTGACTAAAATGTAATTTTGATTTAGTTTTAGTCATAGTCTTTTGACTAAAATGTCATTTTTAGTTTTTAGTCGTATTTTAGTCATTAGAATTTCTTTAGTTTTATAATCATTTTAGTCTAGTTTTAGTCGACGAATGAACACTGCTCTGCACCTTGGCCTTATCCTTTCTCTTCCCTAAACTTCGGTACGAATGACTGGAGTGGGAGGGAAAGGGAGGAGCTATTTAACAGCTCTGCTGTGGTGCTCTTTGCCTCCTCCTGCTGACCAGGAGGTGAATATCCCCATTAGTAATTAAGATGATCCGTGGCCTCATCGTGTAAAAAAAGAATACATTTATCAGGTAAGCATAACTTTTCTTTTTTGCTTCATGCTCTTGGTATCCTTTATTTAATAAAACGTAATGCACTAATGGGAGCTAGCTGAATACATTGGTAAACAATGAAGAGGCAGCCACCAAATCAGAAGCTAGCTCCCTAGCTTTTAACACCTACATAGGTATGCTTTGTAAACCAAAGGATATAAAGACAACAAAGCAAGTTTAATAATAGTAAATTGAACAGAAGTTTAATATTGTAAGTTCTGTCTGTATCATGAATAAAAAATGTGGGTTTCATACACTTACCCTGAGTAACTGTTCTAGACTTGCAGTGTTTTAAGGTTTTTAAAACTGTGTTTGTCTTATAAACCGTTGATATAATGAAGAGTTCTGCTTTGACCCGGTTAATTCACTGCAGGTGCGCTGTTACTTACAGCGGGCTGAACCTCTATACCATGTGATAAACTATCCATTCAGCTGCAAGAGAGTTTGTTGGCTTCATACTATGGTGTTTTCTGGCTTCTATTTGAGGATATCAGAGTGAATCTTATAAAGAAATACTTAACCCTCATTAAGAACATAGAATCGCGTGTGACTCATAAAATTAAGTTTTGTATTTATGTGCACAGAATTATATTCACACATAGTCTATGTGATATTGTATTTTTTTGTTTTATATTTTTCTGTTTTGTGATAATTACTTTTTTAGTTTTTATTAATTATGTAACTGATGGACCACATGACAGACAGGATTGCAATTATAAACTATTAACCCCTTTACCCAAAAGGACGTATATATACATCTTGCAATACTTTGCCATATCATACAGCAAGACGTGTGGTTTATATATATATATATATATATACGTTCTAGATTCAGGAAGCTCCAGCACTCTCGGCTGTTAAGTTACAGCCAAGAGCCTGGATCTCCTGAAGCTCCTGGCATCTGCCTCATATGGAGCCGGAGTGCGAACGGTGCTCCCGCTTCATATGAGGGCAGATGCTGATCATTAAAGACCGGTGGCACTGTGTGTATCACCTTCTGTAACGATTGTGGCAGGCCCAGCTGGGGACGTGGAGGGACACTACGCTACGGCAAAAATTAAATAAAGGGACCAGTGAGGGATGGGGCAGTTATGCCTACAGAAAAGGGATCTGTGGTGTGGAGGACCCCCTAACTAAAAGATCGTAGGTGGGGGGAGACACTATGCTACAGAAACCAGTAACAAATAATAAAATATTTATATATATATACTGTATATATTATATTATTATTATTATTATTTTTTTTTTAAATGAGCGGTTTATAGGTACTGGCAGACAGTTGGCAGTACCTAAGATGGTGCCTAATAGTATAGAGGGGGGGAGGTTTATAGAGTTGTTGGGGTTTAGGGAGGTTTGGGGGTAAGGGGGGACCCTACACTGCAGAAAATGTATTGAAAAAAATAAAAAGCTTATTTTCACTACTGGCAGACTGTCTGCCAGTACCTAAGATGGGTGTTTCCAGTAGAGGAGGGAAGAGAGCTGTTTGGGAGGGATCAGGGGGTGGGAAGTGTCAGGTGGGAGGCTTATCTCTACAGCAAAGCTAAAATTAACCTTTTTAAGCTGCCTAATTAACCCCTTCACTGCCGGGGGATAATAGAAGTGTGGTACGCAGCTGCAATTAGCTGCCTTCTAATTACCAAAAAGCCAATGCAAAGCCATAATGTCTGCTATTTCTGAACAAAGGGATCCCAGAGAAACTTTTACAAACTATTTGTGCCATGATTGCACAATCAGTAAGTAAATAATTTCTGTGAGAAGCCCAAAGTTTGTGAAAAAAAGTACCAATTTTTTATTTGATCGCATTTGGAGGTGAAAATGGTGGCCTAAAAATACCAAAATGGTCATAGATCAATACCTTGGTTGTCTAATTTAAAAAATATTTATATAGTTTTTGACAGGTAAATAAAAATAAAAAAAAACCAAGGCTCTATTTCTGTTTAAAATGGAGTGATAGCAAAAAATTCAAAAAATTCTCTGGTATTTTGGGCAAGTTTTTGTCTGAAAGTCCTGGTAGTGAAAGGGTTAAAGAGACATGGTAACCAAAATTTGAGTGATGCAGCATAATCTGTAAAAAGCTGACATAAATATCTGTATGTAAAAAAGGAAGATATTTTCCCATCTTAATACGAAGAAGTCCACGGCTTCATTCATTACTTGTGGAAACAGAACCTAGCCACCAGGAGGAGGCACCCCAGCCAAAGGCTTAAATACCTCCCTCAGTCCCTTCATCCCCCAGTCATTCTTTGCCTTTCATCACCGGAGGATGGCAGAGAAGTGTCGGAAGATTCAGAGTAGTCTCTTATGGAGGGTAGTACTCTTTGGAATGGGACTAAGTAGTCTTGTCAGCCTCTCAGTGAGAACATTGACGAATGTTAGGGTCTGGAGATGCAGAGAGAGTCTTTCTGCGAAACCATCCAGGCTCGTATTAACAACTCCTTAAGCAATCAGTGTTGACGAGTTTCACTGCCCTGCTTTCTATCACTCAAGTCTAGAGCTGCAACAACTAATCGTCATAATCGATAATAATCGATTATTAAAATAGTTGTCAACGAATCTCATAATCGATTAATCGATTAGTTTGTTTGCAATTAGTTGGTCTGTGCACAAAACCAGCTGCTTCACTACAATAAGCTCCTGCACATGGTATTGTGTTTATGGTTATGTCCCTTAGCCTAAAGGACGTCTACAGACGTATACTTTTCACTTTTTCGGGACAGTATACGTTTACAACTACCCCTGGCTTTGTGCAACCCAGATATAATAGTCATTTGGATTGTTTATATTAAATCTGGTGATTTGGAACTATGCTTTTCATGATATAGTGCCAAGCTTGTTGTTTACACCTTGCCCCCTAGATTGATGGGAGTTATTTAAAAGTGATGTGCACTATTATCTGTTTGCACAATTATTAGCAGATCGCTTGCTATTGCTGATTATATGTACTGTATAAATAAATGTGTAAGGCTTTGTCACCTGTTAGTGATATACAGTCCTTAGCGCCTTTTGATTTTGTTTTTTATTTGTTTTTTTTATATTTTTATAAATTGTGATATGTACCAGATTCAACCTTTATAAGTCTATATTCATTATTTTTAGAGCGACTAGATATTTCCCATAAACTTATAGCTGGTTATTTACCATTGCATATAGACATTCAAAATATTTTTTATGTTAGAATGAAGTCAAGGGTTACTTTGAGAGGCCCCTTGCCAAGGTAGAAAACACTTAGCATTGGTGAAGAGCTCACAAGTAAATATCCCACTTTGGTGAAATTGTCAAAACCCTACTTTTACACTCAACAGCCTTTTCTCTGCTGCAGGAAATATAGCTGCAAACAGAGAACCAGCTTAGCCAGAAGCATGTGGACATGTTGAGATTTTTGCATTTCAATGCAAAGTTTCTGAAAGAGTGAATAACAGAATGTTATTAACAGTGGATAGTCTAACTCTTTCTAGTTCTACTTCTTTTCAAACAGTTGGTGGTTTGGTTTTGTTTAATTATAAAACTGTGCTCTGCTGCATAATATTTGTAACACTCATTATGTGGATTTCATTTAAAACATAGAAAACTATTATTGTTTCTCTTTTTATCCGATTAGTCGATTAATCGAAAAAACAATCGGCCGATTAATCGATTATGAAAATAATCGTTTAGTTGCAGCCTGTTACGGTTGCCTCCAGGCTGGCCTGGAAGTTAATATCTCCGGAAGGTGATTATTGAACAGGGGGGGGGATTATACATGATTTGCTTTATTGTATTTCTTTGCTGCAACATGTGTGAGATGTGGCTCTGGCAATGTGTGAACAGTCAGGTTCTACTTCATTTTGATTACTGCGCAGCCTGTTTAGTTTTGCATGCTTTTTCTCAGCATGCAGGGGCGATCCTGCATGGCACTCCATGTGACCCGGGTGTGGCCTCATTCTCTTCCTTTTCCTGACCGTCGGTTTACAGGAGACAAAAGCGATTTCTCTGTGGGCCTGGGTCATAGGAGGTGGTTGAGTGCTCCAGCCATTGGGGTATAAAGGTGCCATTTATTTTTTTCTTATAGTCCCATATTAAAGGCGCAAGTTATGAAGGACTCTGATGCGTTAGAGGGTACTCCCTCTCTACCTAAATCTAATGCCTGTATTTATTGTGAGGAGGCTACGGTATATCCGCCTGCTCAACTATGTACCACATGCCTTGATAAAATAGTGATATCTAAAAAGATCAAAGATGTTTAGTACCACTGAGCCGTCCACCCTCTGAGTGTCTCCGTCCTTGAGGTGCGTTCCCTACAATCATCTCCGATTACACATGCAGCTCACCAGTACACTACTAATCCTCCTGTGGGAGAAGCCCTGTGGCCTGACAGATTTGTTGATCAGTTGCAAACGGCGGTGTCTGTGGCCTTCAGTGCTTTACCCTCGCACTGTTAAGCGCAAGCGAAAGGTTAAACATTGCTTTCCTTCCAGGGGTCATCTACTCCTTTGGGTGTATCTGAGACTACGATTATCCGCCGATGCAGAGGACTCAGATACTTCAGGGGACTCTTTCTCTGGGTCGGAATCTGAGGCCTCCAAACCTCCGACTGCGGAGGAACCAGACTTTAATTTTAGGATGGAGCACTTACGCTTTTTACTAAAGGAAGGTGTTAGCTAACTCTAGAGGTTCCGGAACCGAAGTTTGCCGGAGGAGCATTCTATTCCTAAGCTTTTATAAGGTCTATGAGGACAGGGTGGTGTCCCAGACTTTCTAGGTTCCCGTAAAGATGGCAAATATTATAATGAATGAATGGGAGAGACTTGGCTCATCTTTCTCCCCTTCTTCTTCGTTTAAGAAATTGTTCCCGGTTCCTGATTCTCAGCTAGAATTGTGGGGATCTGTCCCTAAGGTGGATGGAGCTATCTTCACGCTCGCTAAGCGCACCACTATCCCACTCAAGGATAGTTAATCGTTTAAGGAACCCATGGATAAGAAATTAGAGACACTGTTAAGAAAAATGTTTCAGCACACAGGGTTCGTATTTCAGCCGGCAGCTGCGGTCGCTGCGGTGGCAAGAACTTCTACCTATGGGTGTGACTATCAGTCAGAATTGATCGTGGTGGAGACTCCCCTTGATGAGATACAGGAAAGAATGAAGGCCCTGAGAGTAGCTAATTTGTTCATCTGTGATGCAAATATGCAGATTATTCGCTTAAATGCCAAGAAATCAGGCTGTTCTGTTCTGGCCCGGAGGGCCCTGTGGTTGCAGTCGTGGTATGCTGACATGACATCAAAATCTAGATTACTTTACCTTCCTTTAAAGGAAAAGGATCTTTTCTCCAACATAGGTGTGTCCGGTCCACGGCGTCATCCTTACTTGTGGGATATTCTCTTCCCCAACAGGAAATGGCAAAGAGCCCAGCAAAGCTGGTCACATGATCCCTCCTAGGCTCCGCCTACCCCAGTCATTCTCTTTGCCGTTGTACAGGCAACATCTCCACGGAGATGGCTTAGAGTTTTTTAGTGTTTAACTGTAGTTTTTATTATTCAATCAAGAGTTTGTTATTTTAAAATAGTGCTGGTATGTACTATTTACTCTGAAACAGAAAAGAGATGAAGATTTCTGTTTGTATGAGGAAAATGATTTTAGCAACCGTTACTAAAATCCATGGCTGTTCCACACAGGACTGTTGAGAGGAATTAACTTCAGTTGGGGGAACAGTGAGCAGTCTTTTGCTGCTTGAGGTATGACACATTCTAACAAGACGATGTAATGCTGGAAGCTGTCATTTTCCCTATGGGATCCGGTAAGCCATTTTTATTCAGACAGTAAATAAGGGCTTCACAAGGGCTTATTAAGACTGTAGACATTTTCTGGGCTAAATCGATCATATTTACACATATTTAGCCTTGAGGAATCATTTAATCTGGGTATTTTTTGTAAAATAATATCGGCAGGCACTGTTTTAGACACCTTATTCTATAGGGGCTTTCCCTAATCATAGTCAGAGCCTCATTTTCGCGCCGGTATGGCGCACTTGTTTTTGAGAACAGCATGACATGCAGCTGCATGTGTGTGGAGCTCTGATACATAGAAAGCTAAGACCAAGGGGCATTGCTGTAGTACCTTACTTGGACGACATTCTGATTCAAGCGTCGTCCCTTCCTCAAGCAAAGGCTCACACGGACATAGTCCTGGCCTTTCTCAGATCTCACGGATGGAAAGTGAACGTGGAAAAGAGTTCTCTATCTCCGTCGACAAGAGTTCCCTTCTTGGGAACAATAATAGACTCCTTAGAAATGAGGATTTTTCTGACAGAGACCAGAAAAAAAAACTTCTAAACTCTTGTCGGATACTTCATTCCGTTCCTCTTCTTCCATAGCGCAGTGCATGGAAGTGATAGGTTTGATGGTAGCGGCAATGGACATAGTTCCTTTTGCGCGCATTCATCTAAGACCATTACAACTGTGTATGCCTCAGTCAGTGGAATGGGGGACTATACAGACTTGTCTCCGAAGATACAAGTAAATCAGAGGACCAGAGACTCACTTCCGTTGCTGGCTGTCCCGGACAACCTGTCACAAGGGGTGACCTCCCGCAGACCAGAGTGGGTCATTGTCACGACCTGACGCCAGTCTGATGGGCTGGGGCGCGGTCTGGGGATCCCTGAAAGCTCAGGGTCTTTGGTCTCGGGAAGAAATCTCTTCTACCGATAAATATTCTGGAACTGAGAGCGATATTCAATGCTCTCAAGGCTTGGCCTCAGCTAGCGTCCGTTATTTTAAGGGTTAAAGCTTCCAATTTGGTGTGCAATACTTTTAAGGCTTTAAGACACTGTGGTGAAATTTTGGTGAATTTTGAACAATTCCTTTCATACTTTTTCGCAATTGCAGTAATAAAGTGTGTTTCAGTTTAAAATTTTAAAGTGACAGTAACGATTTTATTTTAAAACCGTTTTTTGTGCTTTGTTATCAAGTTTATGCCTGTTTAACATGTTGCAACTACCAGATAGATTGTGTTCATGACTGTGGGGAAGCCAAGGTTCCTTCTCATTTAAATAGATGTGATTTATGTCATAAAAGATTTAGAAAAAATGATGCCCAAGATGATTCCTCAGTGAGGGGAGGTAAGCATGGTACTGATCATCCCCTCCTTCGTCTACACCAGTCTTGCCCATACAGGAGGCCCCTAGTACATCTAGCGCGCCAATACTCCTTACTATGCAACAATTAAGGCTGTAAAGGATATTCTATCAAAAACGTTTTAGCCAATATGCCCACTTATCAGCGAAAAGCGCGACTGTCTGCTCTGTTTTAGAAAATACTGAAGAGCATGAGGACCGCTGATGATATTGTTTCTGAAGGGCCCTACACCAGTCTGAGGGGCCAGGGAGGTTTTGTCTGAGGGAGAAATTTCAGATTCAGGAAAAATTTTCTCAACAAGCTGACCCTGATGTGATTACTTTTAAATTTATAGTTGGAACATCTCCGCGCCTCTGCTAAGGAAGGTGTTATACAATTTGGATGATTGTGATTATCTGGTCATCTCCAGAAACACTATGTAAAATGGACAAGTTCCTAGAGGCCCGGGGGCCCCCGAAGCTTTTTCCTATACCCAAGCGGGTGGCGTACATTGTTTACATAAAGAATGGGACAGGCCCGGTATACCTTTCGTACCTCCCCCCATATTTAAAAAAAAAAAAAAAAAAAAAAAAAAAAGGTCGGAGGGGCGGCGGTTTCTACTCTAAACAAGCGCACCACTATACCCCATAGAAGATAGTTTGTGCTTTCAAGATCTATGGATAAAAATTTGAAGTTTGATAAAAAGATGTTTGTTCAGCAAGGTTACCTTCTACAACCAATTGCATGCATTGTCCCTTGTCAATACAGCCGCGTGTTTCTGGTTCGATGAGCTAGAAAAGGCGATTATTAGTAATTCTTCTTCTTATGAGGAGATTATGGACAGAATTCGTGCTCTTAAATTGGCTAATTCTTTCACCCTAGACGCACCTTGCAATTGGCTAGGTTAGCGGCGTAAAATTCTGGGTTTTGCTATTGTGGCGCGCAGAGCGCTTTGGTTAAAAATCTTGGTCAGCGGATGCGTCTTCCAAGAACAAGTTGCTTGACATTCCTTTCAAGGGGAAAACACTGTTGGCCCTGACTTGAAAGAGATTATCTCTGATATCACTCGGGGCAAGGGCCACGCCCTTCCTCAGGATAGGTCTTTCAAGGCCAAAAATAAACCTAATTTTCGTCCCTTTCGCAGAACGGACCAGCCCCCAAGTGCTACGTCCTCTAAGCAGGAGGGTAATACTTCTCAAGCCAATCCAGCCTGGAGACCAATGCAAGGCTGGAACAAAGGAAAGCAGGCCAAGAAACCTGCCACTGCTCCCAAGACAAGCATGAGATGCGGGCCCCCGATCCGGGACCCGGATTTGGTACTGTGGGGCATTCCAGACATGGATCTGATGGCCTCTCGTCAGAACTTCAAGGTTCTTGCTACGGGTCCAGATCCAGGGATCCCAAGGCGACTCTAGTAGATGCACTAGTAGCAACCTTGGACCTTCAAACTAGCTTATGTATTTCCCGCCGTTTCCTCTCATCCCAGGCTGGTAGCCAGGATCAATCAGGAGGAGGGTCGTCGGTGTTCTTGATAGCTCTGCTTTGGCCACCGCAGGACTTGGGTATGCAGATCTGGTGAATATGTCATCGGCTCCACCATGGAAGCTACCTTTGAGGACGAGGACCCTTCTTGTTCAAGGTCCGTTCGAACATCCGAATCTGGTCCCACTCCAGCTGACTGCTTGGAGATTGAACGCTTGATCTTATCAAAGCGAGAGTTTCAGATTTCTGTTATTGATACTCTTGTTCAGGCCAGAAAGCCTGTAACTAGAAAAATTTACCACAAAATTTGGAAAAAATATATCTGTTGGTGTGAATCTAAAGGATTCCCTTGGGACAAGGTTAAGATTCCTAAGATTCTATCCTTCCTTCGAGAAGGATTGGAAAAAGGATTATCTGCAAGTTCCTTGATGGGACAGATTTCTGCCTTGTCTGTGTTACTTCACAAAAAGCTGGCAGCTGTGCCAGATGTTCAAGCCTTTGTTCAGGCTCTGGTTAGAATCAAGCCTGTTTACAAACCTTTGACTCCTCCTTGGAGTCTCAACTTAGTTCTTTCAGTTCTTCAGGGGGTTCCGTTTGAACCCTTACATTCCGTTGATATTAAGTTATTATCTTGGAAAGTTTTGTTTTTGGTTGCAATTTCTTCTGCTAGAAGAGTTTCAGAATTATCTGCTCGGCAGTGTTCTCCTCCTTATCTGGTGTTCCATTGCAGATAAGGTGGTTTTACGTACTAAACCTGGTTTTCTTCCAAAAGTTGTTTCTAACAAAAACATTAACCAGGAGATAGTCGTGCCTTCTCTGTGCCGAAACCAGTTTCGAAGAAGGAACGTTTGTTGCACAATTTGGATGTTGTTCGCGCTCTAAAATCTATTATAGATGCTACAAAGGATTTTAGACAAACATCTTCCTTGTTTGTTGTTTATTCTGGTAAAAGGAGAGGTCAAAAAGCAACTTCTACCTCTCTCTCTTTTTGGATTAAAAAGCATCATCAGATTGGCTTACGAGACTGCCGGACGGCAGCCTCCTGAAAAGGATCACAAGCTCCTTCCACTAGGGTGTGGCTTCCACATGGGCCTTCAAGAACGAGGCTTCTGTTGATCAGATATGTAGGGCAGCGACTTGGTCTTCACTGCACACTTTTACCAAATTTTACAAGTTGATACTTTTGCTTCTTCTGAGGCTATTTTTGGGAGAAAGGTTTTGCAAGCCGTGGTGCCTTCCATTTAGGTGACCTGATTTGCTCCCTCCCTTCATCCGTGTCCTAAGCTTTGGTATGGTTCCCACAAGTAAGGATGACGCCGTGGACCGGAACACACCTATGTTGGAGAAAACAGAATTTATGTTTACCTGATAATTTACTTTCCTCCAACGGTGTGTCCGGTCCACGGCCCGCCCTGGTTTTTTAATCAGGTCTGATATTTATTTTCTTTAACTACAGTCACCACGGTATCAATATGGTTTCTCCTATGCAAATATTCCTCCTTAACGTCGGTCGAATGACTGGGGTAGGCGGAGCCTAGGAGGGATCATGTGACCAGCTTTGCTGGGCTCTTTGCCATTTCCTGTTGGGGAAGAGAATATCCCACAAGTAAGGATGACGCCGTGGACCGGGACACCACCGTTGGAGAAAGTAATTTATCAGGTAAACATAAATTCTGTTTTTGGTCCAGGCTTGGACTCTATCATATCCACGGTCAAGGGTGCCTTTCTACTGCAGGATAAGAAGAATAAACCTAAGGGTCCTAATTTTCATCCCTTTTCGTTCGGACAAGTTCCAATGACAGCAGCCTGCTGCAAAGCCCGAGCAGATCCAAGGGATCTTGGAAACATTCTCCGTCTCGGAATAAGACCAAGCAGAGCAAGAAGCCCGCCGAGACAAAATCGACATGAAGGGGGCGTTCCCTGATCCGTCCCTGGATCTTGTAGGGGGCAGACTATCTCTGTTTGTGGAGGCTTGGATGAGAGACGTGCAGGATCCTTGGGTTCTGGAGGTTGTTGCCCAGGGTTACCAGATAGATTTCAAAACTCACCCTCCCAGGGGCAGATTCCTCTTTTTAAATCTATTGTGAAAACCAGAGAAACGAGATAGGCCTTTCTAGAGTGCGTGAGGGATCTCTCCTCTCTAGGAGTAATTGTACCGGTACCTTTAGCAGAAAGAGGTCTAGGGTACTATTCAAAACTTTTCGTGGTCCCAAAGAAGGAGGGTACGTTTTGCCCGATTCTGGACCTAAAGTGCTTAAACAAGTTTCTGTTGGTCCCATTGTTCAAGATGGAGAGGATAAGGTCTATCTGCCCTTAGTTCAAGAGGGTCCGTTCATGACTACAATAGACTTGAAGGACGCTTACCTTCATGTCCCTATACACAAGGATCACTGCAAGTTCCTAAGATTCGCTTTTCAGGACCAGCTCTTCCAGTTGGTAGCTCTCCCCTTCAGTCTGGCTTCTGCCCCAATAGTCTTTACAAAGGTTCTGAGAGCTTTGCTCGTGGTGGCGAAATACAGAGATATTGCAGTAGCACCCTTTCTGGATGACATCCTGGTCCGGGCTCCGTCCTGCCGGCTAGCAGAGGACCATTTGAGAGCTCTTCTACTTCTTCTTTGATCTCATGGATGGAAGTTAAACTCAGGAAAGAGTTTTCTGGTTTCCAGTACCATAGTAGTGTTCCTTGGCACGATAATAGACTCCATATCCATGAAGATATTCCTGACAGACCAGAGACTGTCTTGCCCTTCAAACCTCCTCAAGGCCATCTGTGGCCCGGTGTATGGAGGTGATTTGGCTCATGGTATCCAGTATATATGTCATTCCATTCACCAGGTTCCATCTCCGACCTCTTCAGTTGTTCATGCTGAGGGCAATGGAACGGCGATCACTCGAATCTATCCCAACAGATCTCTCTGGAAAACCAGTCGAAGGAATCCCTCTCTTGGTGGATTCGTCCAGATCAGCTGTCCCAGGGGACATCCTTTCTGAGACCATCCTGGGAGATTGTGACTACAGACGCGAGCCTCTCAGGATGGGGAGCTGTTTGGGGTGCCAGGAAGGCACAGAGCAGGTGGAATCAGGAGTAGCTTCTTCCGATCAACATCCTGGAACCTCGAGCGATCTTCAATGCTCTGAGGGCTTGGCCCCTTCTGGGTTCGTCCCAGTTCATCAGATTCCAGGTGGACATTACCTCAGTGGCTTACATCAACAACCAGGGGGGAACGAGAAGCTCCCTAGCCATGAGGCAAGTGTCTCGGATTCTGGATTGGGCGGAGACCCACAACTGCTCGCTGTCAGCGATCCACATCCCGGGTGTAGACAAGTGGGAAAAGGATTTTCTCAGCAGACAATCGTTTCATCCGGTGGAATGGTCTCTTCATCCTGAAGTGTTTACGGAGATTTGCAACAGATTGGGCACTCTGGAGATGGATCTCATGGTGTCAAGACTCGACTTCAAGCTACCCAGATACGCGTTGTGGTCCAGGGATCCCCGGGCAGAACTGATAGATGCCTTGGCAGTGCCTTGGGGATTCAACATAATTTACATATTTCCTCTGTTACCTCTTCTACCTCGAGTAGGGCCCGCATCAAGCAGGTGCAAGCATCGACTATTCTGAATTGCTCTGTCGTGGCCGAGGAAGATATGGTTTGCGGATCTGGTGGGGATGTCATTGCCTCCTCAGTGGAGGTTGCCCTGTCGCAGGTATCTGCTAGTACACGGCCCCTTTGTGCATCACAATCTAGATTCTCTGAGGCTGACTGTGTGGAGATTGAATGCTTAGTCTTAGCCAAGAGAAGTTTTTCTGAGAGGGTGATTGATACTCTCATTTAAGCCAGGAAGCCGGTCACCCGTTGCATCTATCATAAGGTGTGGAGGACCTACTTACTCGGGTGTGAGACTCATGGATATTCTTGGCACAAGGTCAGAGTATTCAGGATACTTTCCCTCCTCCAGGTGGTTTGGAGAAAGGACTTGCGGCTAGTTCCTTGAGGGGACAGATTTCTGCCTTATCTGTGTTGTTACACAAGAAGCTCGCTGAGCTTCCTGATATACAGTCTTTTGTTGAGGCTCTATCCAGGATCAGGCCTGTATTCAGACATTCTGCTCCTCCTTGGAGTTTGAATCTGGTTCTTAGGGTTTTGCAGAGGACCCCGTTTGAGCTTATGCATTCTCTTGACATTAAGAGACTGTCTTGGAAGGTTCTTTTTGTACTGGCTATTGCTTCGGCACACAGAGTCTCTGAGTTGGCAGCCTTGCAATGTGAGCCTCCTTATTTGGTTTTTCAAGCCGAAAAGGCTGTCCTTCGCCACTGGGGTTGGGGGTTTCTCCCTAAGGTTATGTCTGATCACAACATTAATCAGAAGATTGTAGTTCCTTCCCTCTGTCCTAACCCTTCTTTTTCAAAGGAACGGTTACTTCATAACTTGGATTGGTTCTTCATAACTTAGATGTGGTTCGAACTTTGAAGTTTTATCTTCAGGCTACAAAGGATTTCAGACAGACTGCAACATTGTTTGTTGTCTATTCGGGGAAGCGCAAAGGGCAGAAGACTTCTTCCACTTTCCCCTATCCTTTTGGCTGAGGAGCATGATTCGTCTGGCTTATGAGACAGCAGGACTAGATAAAATAAGTAAATTGGAAAGTTGTTTAAAATGTTATTCTCTATCTAAATCATGAAAAAAATGGGTTTCACGTCCCTTAAAGCAGCCCACCATGGATTTGACATATGCAGGCACAGTCATGTTATTTCCTCCTTGGTTTAAGGAAGTTTATATACCATGACATCACAGTAAAGCAAATTGTGAACTCAGCACTATTTTTTATGAACCTGATTGGCTGTTTTTTTTTAATAAAATTTGCAAATAACAGTAATAAGAGTTGCTCTGGATTAGAGAGCACTTAGTATTGTGAGATGAAATCATTTTGAGGTGTAATATTCTCTATACATAGAAATGTTCATGTGTCAGATGTTTGTAGTAATGCTGCATCACTTTCAAGTGATTTAGCATATAGATTTGATGTCCCTTTAATGTTCTTTTGTAATTATACTAATTGGGAACAGTGAACAAATACTCACTGTATAAAGGGAGAACATATAACGTGGGGCTCAGTGAGCTGTGAAGGGGGACTACATACAGTGGTATATTATAGAACAAATTATCCTGTAGTTCTCTACCCCCCAGATATACTGAAAGGAAAGTTTGCAATATACTCACTATTAAATGGCTGCTTAGACTTTTTTTTATCTCTTAGAGATCTGTGCAGGAGCACACACATAGGGTGTCAGTCTCAGGGCATATCAAGCATCTTATTGTTACGTACACACTATGTGCCTACTTATCTGTCAGTCAAGCACATGCACAGAGCGTACACCGCAATAAGGAGCCTTATATCCTCCCAGACGGAGCACCATGGGCATAGAAATAGTGCCAGGCTCCGAGATCATAACTGCCAGCCTAGGTTTGGTCTTTAACAAAGAATACCAAAACAACAAAGCAAAATTAATAATACAAGTAAATGAATGTTTAATTTTGACTTTACTGTCTCTCTAATTTTTACTTCCTTGTCAATTTAAATATTAAATATCAGGTGAGTGTTTATGATATCACATCATGTTATTTTGGGTTATCAGTGTGTTCGATATGTAATCAAACATTTTTTGTCCCCATGCCAGGTATTGGAGCTGTTGGAATACTAGTGCTGTATTGTCTCTATGTCAGGTCTATATGGGCTTTTGGAATACTAGTGTTGTATTGTCTCTATGTCAGGTACTGTCAGGGTGCCAGGAATCAGACTGAGACGAGAAGTGCAAAAATAATCACACCTTTATTAATAGCAAAAAATAATAAAAAGTCCACAAGTCAAATAACAAGCCAGGAGTCAAAACCAGAGCTGGTAGTCCGACGAGCCGAGTCAGGAGCCAAAGCGAATAGTCAGACAAGCCGGAATAAGGAACAAGGAAAACAGCAGAGTCAGGAACAAGCCAGGGATCAGGAACCAGGAAGGACGTCAGGCAGCCAGGTAATACACAGGAACTCTCACAAACAGGTGTGAGACAATGCAAAGGCAAAGCATACTGAACAGAGGCCCTTTAAATAATAAGTGATGACATCACAATTCTGAGACTGCATCCTGTCTCACATGGATGATGCACACCAGTCTAGCCATAAAAGGAAGTACAGGAATTGAGCAGCATCCCCCACAATGCACCATAGTCAGGAAGAGAGGTGAGTAAAATGGCTGCCAGCAGCACATGGCAAACACAACAGGGGAAAAACCTTGACAGTACCCTCCCCTCAACGACCCCTCCCCCGCAGGAGTACAAAAGGCTTATAGGGGAAACGGGCATGGAAGGCACGGAGGAGGGCTGGAGCATGAATATCAGAGGAGGGAACCCAAGAACGCTCCTCCGGACCGTAGCCCCTCCAGTGAACCAAATACTGTACATGGCCCCTGGACATACGAGAGTCAATAATGATGCTGACCTCATACTCCTCATGGTTGTCAACAAAGATAGGACGGGGACGAGGCAACACAGTGGTAAACCGATTACAACCCATGGTTTCAAGAGGGAGACATGAAAAACATTGGAGATGCGCATAGCAGGAGGAAGGTCAAGAGCGTAGGCCACAGGATTAACCCGTCGGAGTATTTGAAAAGGACCATCATAACGGGGAGCCAATTTATTGGAAGGCACACGAAGGTTCAAGTTGCGGGCGACAGCCAAACTCTCTCACCAACCTGGTAGGAAGGTGCGGGCAGGCGCCTACGATCAGGAGATGCCGGAATACCCTGCGACATGAATGAATCGGGCAACAAGGATGGTTGAAACCCATAATTCGCCATGAATGGGATAACTTGGAGGAAGCATTAATAGCACTATTACGAGAAAACTCTGCCCAAGGTAACAGTTCAGACCAATTATTGTGGGTGATCTGAGACATAGCAACTGTTCCAGAGCTTGATTAGACCGTTCCGCAGCCCCATTGGATTGAGGGTGATATGCCGAGGAGAAGGAAAGCTGGATCCCCATTTGAGCACAAAAGGAACGCCAAAATCTGGAGACAAACTGGCTACCCCGGTACCACTATCTCCTTGGGTAACCCATGTAAACGGAAGACCTCCCAGGCAAAAATTGAAGCAAGTTCCTGAGCGGTAGGCAGCTTCATCAAGGGAATGCAATGTGACATTTTAGAAAAACGGTCAACCACCATAAGGATAGCAGTATTGCCATTGGAAACAGGGAGCTCGACAATGAAGTCCATGGAAAGATGTGTCCAAGGACGCTCACCATTAGCAATAGGTTGAAGAAGACCCACAGGAAGACGTTGAGGAGTCTTATTCTGTGCACAAACTGAGCAGGAGGAAACATACGCAGCAACATCAGAATGAAGACCTGGCCACCAGAATTGTCGAGTGACAGATCAAATCATTTGGTTCTTGCCTGGGTGACCTGAGGCTTTAGGATAGTGGTAAGTGTGCAAAAGTTTAGTTTAAAGATTCTCCGGAACAAAACACTTACCACTAGGTTTCTCAGGAGGTGTATTGGTTTGTGCAGCCAGGATCTCCTCCCCCAAGGGAGAAGTCAAATTAGTACTTATGGTAGCCAAAATATGGTCAGGAGGTATAACAGGAGTAGGTACAGACTCCTCCTTGGACAGAGCCGAAAATTGTCGAGAGAGGGCATCAACCCTAACATTCTTACTACCAGGCAGGTAGGAGACCACATAATTAAACCGAGACAAAAATAGTGCCCATCTGGCCTGTCGGGGCGACAAACGTTTTGCTTCAGATAGATAAGTTAAATTCTTGTGGTCAGTAAGAATGTGCACTGGCACGCTAGTACCCTCGAGAAGGTGCCTCCATTCCTTGAGTGCCAAAATTATGGCCAGTAATTCCCTTTTGCCAATTTCATAATTGCACTCCGCTGGAGACAATTTCTTAGAGAAGAAACCACACGGATGCAAGGAACCGTCAGGCGTAGGACGTTGAGACAAGAGGGCACCTAACTCCAGTCTCAGACGCATCAAACCTCAAGAACGAAAGGCAGGGACCGGGTTAGGATGAGCCAGAACTGGAGCGGCAGCAAAGGCAGTCTTAAGACTATCAAAGGCCTTAATGGCAGTAGGTGACCAATGGAGTGGATCATTCTCTTTATGGGTCATGTCTGTGATAGGTTTGACCAAGGAAGAAACGTTTTGAATAAACTTTCTATAGTAATTGGCGGACCCCAAAAAAATGTTGAATAGACCGGAAGACCAACTGGGCTGAGGCCACTGCAGAACTGCAGTTAACTTGTCAGGATCCATGGATAACCCTGCAACGGAGATAACATAACCTAGGAAGGTTACTTGAGTCTGATGGAACTCGCATTTCTCGAGTTTACAAAACAGGCCGTTCTCACGTAGTCTCTGAAGAACCTGTGTAACATCAGAACGATGAGCCTCAAATGTGGGTGAGTGTATGAGGATGTCGTCTATGTACACCACAACACACTGTTGCAACATATCTCGTAGGACATCATTAATAAATTCCTGAAAAAACAGCAGGAGCATTACATAGGCCAAAGGGCATTACAAGATACTCATAATGCCTGCTCCTGGTGTTAAATGCTGTTTTCCATTCGTGACCCTCCTTGAGCCTAACGAGATTGAACGCTACTCTCAAATCAAGTTTAGTAAAGACCGTAGCTCCCTTGAGGCGGTCAAAGAGTTCCGTAATGAGCGGAATATAGTAAGTATTCTTAATGGTAAGACGATTAAGACCCCTATAATCGATACATGGTCTTAACTCGCCACACCTTTTTCTTCAGAAAGAAGAAGCCAGCCCCTGCAGGAGAGCAGGATTCGCGGATGATCCCCCGCGACAGAGCATCGGCAACATACTCCTCCATATCACAATTCTCTGCAACAGACAGAGGGTACACCCGGCCCCGAGGAGGAATTGCTCCGGGTTGCAGGTCCTATGGCACAATCGTAAGACTGGTGAGGAGGCAACGTACCGGCACGCACCTTGTCAGAAACGTCTAGTAACTCTCGGTACTCCTCTGGCAATTGAGATACTGAAGAAGTGCACAATACTTTAACTGGTTTCCGAAGACAGGTGGAAATACATTATGGGGACCACGACAAAATTCGGACCTGAGCCAGTCGAGACTGGGATTGTGCTTTTGGAGCCAGGGATAACCCAGAACAACTGGAAAATGTGGAGAGTTTATCACCTGGAACTGGAGGGTTTCAAAATGGAGAGCCCCATTAGTCATGGACAACGGAGCAGTTTCGTGAGCAACGAGTGCGAGCTGAAGGGGCCTGCCATCAATGACCTCAATAGCAAGCGGAACGGACAGAGGCAAAACAGGATGGAGTGCTTTGATACAAAAGCACTGTCAATGAAATAGCCCGCAGCACCGGAGTCGACAAGAGCCTGAGTTACTATGGAGGAGTCCACTCAGGAAAGGACTACCGTGACCAAAGGTTTCTCCTTAAGCAGTTCCGGGGACGAGGATAAACCACCCAAAGTCTGCCCCCGACAGTTTCTCCTTAAGCGGTTCCGGGGACGAGGATAAACCACCCAAGGTCTGCCCCCGACAGGACCTTAGTGTGAGCGTTTCCCCATACGTGTAGGACAAGACTTCAGAAGGTGGCCCTGTAACCCACAGTAGAGGCAGAGCCCCTCCCTCTTCCTAAAGGCCCTCTCCACCACGGAGAGACGCGTGAATCCCAACTGCATCGGCTCAGCAGTACCTGGTGACTCGGGACCAGGAGGCATGGGAGGAGAGGAGGCATGGGTGGGAACGAACACGTTGGAGACAACGGAAACAGGAGGCTTCCGCAAGCGCTCCTTGAAAAATGGCCTCTCTCTGAGTTTGATGTCAATTAGGATCAAAAAAGACACCAATGCCTCGAGATCCTCTGGTAAATCTCTGGCTGCAACTTCTTCTTTAATCACATCAGAGAGCCCATGAAAGAAGGCGGCAACAAGGGCTTCATTGTTCCAACCTACCTCTGCGGCAAGCATACTGAGCAACAGATCTTGTACCTTGCTGAATGGACATGAGTCGTTTAGCAGTAGAGGAGGAGCGAGCCGGAACATCAAATACCCTTTAAAAGGAGGCCACAAATTCCAAGCGGTGATCCTGTACATCCATCCTGGAAATGATGGTAGTAAAAGTGGATACTTAGCAGCATCAGGATTCATGACCTTTGCGTAATGTCAGGGTGCCAGGAATCAGACAGAGACGAGAAGTGCAGAAATAATCACACCTTTATTAATAGCAAAACAATAATAAAAAGTCCACAAGTCAATAACAAGCCAGGAGTCAAAACCAGAGCTGGTAGTCAGACGAGCCGATGTCAGGAGCCAAAGCGAATAGTCAGACGAGCCGGAATCGGGAACAAGGAAACAGCAGAGTCAGGAACAAGCCAGGGATCAGGAACCAGGAAGGACGTCAGGCAGCCTGGTAATACACAGGAACTCTCACAAACAGGTCTGAGACAACGCGAAGGCAAAGCATACTGAACAAAGGCCCTTTAAATAATAATTGATGACATTACAATTCTGAGACTGCATCCTGTCTCACATGGATGATGCACACCAGTCTAGCCATAAAAGGAAGTGCAGGAAATGAGCAGCATCCCCCCACAATGCACCATAGTCAGGAAGAGAGGTGAGTAAAATGGCTGCCAGCAGCACATGGCAAACACAATAGGGGAAAAACCTTGACAGGTACAGAGGCTTTTGGAATACTAGTGCTATGTTTTCCCATGTCAGGTACAGGGACTTTTAGAATACT
Source organism: Bombina bombina (assembly GCF_027579735.1). NCBI lineage: Eukaryota > Metazoa > Chordata > Amphibia > Anura > Bombinatoridae > Bombina > Bombina bombina. The sequence continues at coordinate 796,275,528 of NC_069502.1, read as the reverse complement.
GGTGCTGTATTGTCCCCATGTCAGGTATAGGGAAGGTTGAAATTCTAGTGCTGTAGTTTCCCTATGTCAGGTATAGGGTCTTTTGGAATATTAGTGATATATTGTCCCCATGTCATATATAGGCGGTTAGAATAATTGTGCTGTATTGCCCCCATGTCTGGTATAGAGGCTTTTGGAATATTAGTGCTGCACTGTCACCATATCAGGTAAAGGGGATGTTTTAATACTAGTGCTGTATTGTCACCATGTCAGGTATAGGGGCTGTTGGAATTTTATTTTAATCTAATTTTAAAAAGAGAGCATGGATGCAGGAAAATGTAAGTATGCCAATATTTTATGTTACATGTTACATGATACAAGCAGAAGATCAGTGGCTAATAAATGTGTCAGAGTAGGAAATATTTGACAATATTAAAGGGATACTGAACCCATTTTTTTTTTCTTTCATGATTCAGATATAGCATGCAATTTTAAGCAACTTTCTAATTTACTCCGGTTATCAATTTTCTTTGTTCTCTTGGCATCTTTTTTTGAACAGGTAGGAATGTTAGCTTACGAGCTGGCACATCTTTGGTTCAGCACCTGGGTACAGCTTGCTGATTAAATGCTAAATGTACCCATCAATCAGCAAGTGCTTTCCAGCGTGCTGAACCAAAAAATGGGCTGGCTCGTAAGCTTACATTCCTGCTTTTTCAAATAAATATACCAAGAGAACAGAGAAAAATTGATAATAGGAGTAAATTAGAAAGTTGCATAAAATTGCATGCTCTATCTGAATCATTTGGGTTCAATGTAGGTGAGTTTGTGTGTGGTGTTTCTGTAGGACACAGGGCACAAAAAATAGATGATGTGATATAAAAACTGAATCTGCTTTATTTGTACAGATGAAGATAACGCTGATATAATTAAATTTGAGATAACAGAAGATCTGTGTGTGACACGTCAGTTTGGAGCCCAGAATCAGGAAACCAATGACAGTATCAGCTCAGGTGAGTGTCCATGTGTGTTGTGTCTGATGCAAGAAATTTATAAATGAGTGTCCACGGGTGTTGTGTCTGAGGCACCCAAGTTACAGATGAGTTTGCATGTGTGGTGTGTTTGAGATACCCAAGTTTCAGGTGAGTGTGCACATGCTGTGTCTGATGCACCCAGGTTACAGGTGATTGTTTATAACATTGTGCTCACACAGGGAGTTATTTATGAATCAGCACTGATTGGCTAAAATGCATGTCTATCAAAAGAACTGAAATAAGGGGGCAGTCTGCAGAGGCTTAGATACAAGGTAATGTATTAATATAACCTTGTTGGTTATGCAAAAACTGGGGAATGGGAAACAATGGGATTATCTTTCCTTTTAAACAGTACTACTTGTTCTGTGCAGCTGGTGGCAGCTCTTGTTTTTGTACTTCATTTGCCCACTTTGTTGTTTCCTGCTTTTCTAGATTTTCTTTCTTTACTTGTCTATATGTATAATACAGCGGCACTGGGGGGTTCAAGGTAGGTGGGATAAAGCTGTGGATTGTAGAGGTGGGCAGGAAGTATAATCCCACTTGTGATGATTCAGAGGGCTCTGACCTTCATAAAAGAGATGCATTGATTGTGTAAGCATAAATTATGTTTTCTTTTATCAGATGGTGAGAATCCACAAGTCATCACATGTGGGAATTTCCTCTTATCATTGTTGCTTCCCGGAGGTTTCTTCTGATCTTTCTCAGAAATGTAAGGAATATATTCACTCTGCTATTAAAAAAAAAAAAGTTAGCTTTTATGCCTCCAGCTGTGAAGCGCATATGCATGTTAGTATTGGACGTTGAACGCTCTTTGGCTTTACCTCTAAAAGTTACCCATTCATGATATGGGTGTTTATGACTAGGATTCCTTCTCTGAGGACAGACTTTCTGAGTCTAAGGAGCCTGCTGCTGCTGTGTCAGAATTTGTGTTTAATATCAGGCTTAAGGAAATTCATGCTTTGTTAGTGGACCTTTTAAATACTTTAGAAGTAGAGGATTTTCCTGCTACAGTTAAACGGATTGATACATTCTTTAAGGTAACTCTCAAACAGTCTAATTCTTTTCCCCATTTTTTATTGAGTTTGTGAACTAATTTCTAAGGAATGGCAGAAGCCAGGCATTCCTTTTTCTCCATTTGTTAAGTTGCAGACTATGGCCCATAGTTATTAAGGTCTGGCGGACCTGATCCGACACTGCGAATCAGGTCCGCTAGACCTCGCTGAATACGGCGAGCAATACGCTCGCCGTATTCAGCATTGCACCAGCAGCTCACATGAGCTGCTGGTGCAACGCCGCCCCCTGCAGACTCGCGGCCAATGGGCCGCCAGCAGGGGGGTGTCCATCAACCCGATCGTACTCGATCGGGTTGATTTCCGGCGATGTCTGTCCGCCTGCTCAGAGCAGACGGACAGGTTATGGAGCAGCAGTCTTTGTGACCGCTGCTTCATAACTGCTGTTTCTGGCGAGCCTGCAGGCTCGCCAGAAACACGGGGCGTCAAGCTCCATACGGAGCTTGATACATATGCCCAACAGTTCCCTCCACCCTTCAGCTAGTACAGACTGCACTACGTGTAATAGCATGCTGACTGGTATGCACTTCCATCATCCACACGCTGGGAGGAAGTATAAGATTCTGCATAGGCTGTCATGCCTTAGTACCTACGTGATCTATGTACTGATGTGTCCGTGTTCCCTGATGTATGTGGGAAAAACATCGACCACCTTTCGTGAGAGGATGGCGAATCATCGCCATGCGATCAGGCAAGCGATTGAGAAACGTGAGTCTGATCAACCTGTGGCTCGACATTTTCTCCAGGCAGGACACACAGCTGCAAGTCTAAGGACCAAAACATTTTTTCTACCTTATTCCATTAGGGATGAATGTTATTATGATAAGTTTTCCACCAACTAAGTAACTCCACTTCCAATACCATTTTCTATAATCAACTATAGAACAGTCGTTATGTTAGTACAAACAAGCTTGAGATGAAGTTAATGGATATATAGTTGACAAAATAAATTGGTTATGAGGTTCACTGTGTAAATAGGAAATATTAAGGGTCTTATCTTGTGCTTTCATAGCACTTTTTTAAATAGACGGGATAGATAAGTTTTTATAATACACGTCAGTCCGATGCTATCGGAGTTGCTGGCCCCTGACATGCGCATATTTGGGTGTACTACGTGTTGATATATGTCAACACGCAGGTGGAGCTATGTTAATTAGCCACGCGGCAGAGAAGGAGCAGTGACACGCGCAAGGGGGAGCGGCCTCCATGGCACCGGAAGTGACGTGAGCACATACGGGGGTTTATAGGTAAGCGGTTAGGAATAGTTTGTTAGGAGCCTTTTGGGACAAAATAATTTTGGCAAATACCCATTGAAAAAGACACCAATAGGTGTCGAAACGTCTGGAATGCTGTAATACATCTCTTGTGAATAATAAATAAATATTGACGAAAAGACCGGAGAGTGAAGCGTTTTCTTCCTTGGGGTTGAACGTAAATCTACATTTTTCCACGCAGCACCCCGGCAGATGATCCTTGGAACAGTGAGTGCACTATAACTGTTATTGCTCTATATATATATTTATATATATATATTATTCCAAACAATGGTGTAAGTGCACTCTCACCAACTCTTGCAGCTTGTCAGGGTGCTATAAGGTTAATAATATTATGTAGCAAAAAAGCACTCACTGAACAGTTCCAACTGTGACAAAAAGTTTTAATTAAAAAATGTGACGTTTTGGGACAGCAACAGTCCCTTCCTCTGACAAATTAACAATGTGAAAATGCAGGCCTTAAATAGGCTCCAAACTACCCTCCCCTAGTGATTGACCAATCATGGCCAAAGATACATCACACACCTTACATAGTGACCAATAACTATCAATGATAAAAAACTACTAATGTATGTAGTGATTCAAGTGAATAGTAATAAAGCAATTTAAACTTGGACCCCCGTATTGTTAATAGAAAGGGGCAATCTCATTCCAACCAGACCTAAAAGTCAACAAAAAATTGATAACTGTATAAACAAGACCGTAGATAAACAGTAAGAATGGGGATCGTGATTCAACCAATCAGCTTCGCCCTGGCTCATGGAGATCGTAATTCCACCAACCAGCAGTGTTCTGACTCCTGGGGATCGTAATGTCACCATTCAGCGACGTTGTGGCACCCAGGGCTCAATACGTCATATTTATATGCTCACAAACTACGCCCAACTGTCACTAGGGACGCACACTGCCTCACAAAAAGTAAAATGTCACATTATTATAATCCCAAATAAAAACTCTCGCCCAGAGCGCTGCATATCTATGACCCAAATCACTATAAGGCCGCCCAAAGATCACCAATGTTAAATATACATCAGTGGCCAAAACCGATCTGTGTTTGTATCAGATCAGCCATCTCAAGCGGCACCAAAAACGGACCATCAATGTCATATTGCCTCAGAGTCGTCAATCTGCACTAGAGAATTAACATAAATAAGTACGCCCTGTCAGTGCCGCACATGATTCTTCTGCTACAGCCTTCATAGCAAAGGTAAATAAAATGCCGAGAACTATCCAATCCTCAACTAGGACCGCCCCCATGTAGGCGTATCAAAACACTGCCAAGTGTGAACCGATTCTACGTGTTATACTAACACTGATAAGCGCACCCATCATCCTCATACTGTTAGCACTCAACTGTATATGGCTGTCGTCTCTCAAACAGCAGGCTCTCTACATAAACAGTATAAGTGCAAGTTGCACTATCGGACCGGCAATTGATTCCATCATGACACGATCCACCTCCAGTCTTCCAGAAACAAACAGACGTGCTAAATCAAATATTGAACCATACATGTCATTATTATCTATCTCATTGCGTGAACTAAATGTATGCAAGCTCGCCTATAGTACCCAAATCACAAAGCTAAATAAGAGAATAAAATAGAATAAAGCCGAGAAGTAGAGCTCAAAATAGAGCAAAAAATAAAGCAAAAAATATGACAATTTAAAAACATCCATTATCAACACATAATGAATGACATCCCTAAGTGAGCAGTATATTGCTACCACCCCTGTGTGAAAATCAAAATATTGTCTAAACTAAATAAATGGAGTCTCAGCTCCTATAATGGATTCAAAAGACTAAATAGCCAAAAACATCAAAACAAATGTATCCATCATTACATAATTTGAATCCAGATATTTCTATCTGACAACAAAAACACATTATAGTGTTGAATGTCGGTATGGAATGAGACAAACCCCCCAGGTAAAAAGCAACACGGGGGTGTCAAAAGAAGTGTATAAGTGAATAAATAAAGTTAAAATAAGGTAAAATTAAAAACAATAAGCCCATATAATGGACAAGGTAATTGCAACATGATGATCAGAGTGCCACCTATGAATCTCCCATAGAGGCAATATAGGACAGAGAATTAGACCTTATCAACAGTGGTAATGTGCTCATAATTCAATCATAATGTTATAGAAGTACCACATAGAGATATAAAGCATATATCAGAATAAAAGAAAAAGAAAGGAAAGAAGAAAAATCAAAAAAGGGAATGTAGAAAAAGAAAAGAAAAAAAAAAAGAGGAGGGTGAGAAACAGACCAAGAAAAAAGAGAAAAAGAAGAACAAAGAAAGAAACAGGAGACGAAGAAAGAGAAAAGAAAGAAAAGAAGAATAGAGAAAATAGGGGAAGAAATAGAAAAATAGAAGAATAAAAATAAAAATAAAAAAAAATAAAAAATAAAAATTAATAAAAAATAAATAAATAAAAAATAGAAACATAGAAAAATAGAAAAAATAGAAAAAAAATATAGAAAAAAAAGTAGAAAAATAGAAGGGGAGGAGAGAGAGAGAGAAAGGAGTAATGGATCATGGACTCCCAATGGTGTAGAACATCAAACACCCCACTGGTGTTTCATGGACCTCACAGTTCATAGATAACATTGCCATCCTGTGTGGGTATTGAGACCCCTGGGGCAGAGGGTACCCAGTTCATAGATCCATCTAGATTCTTTGCGTAGCAGCATGTTTCCTCTGTCTCCTCCCCTTCGTGGAATCGGTACGTGGTCGATCAGTCTAAACCTCAGGTCATTGACAGTGTGCCCTGCCTCCAAGAAATGTCTTGCCACAGGCTGGTCTGCCTTTCCATTTCTTATGGCTAAACGAATACTAGACCTATGGTTTGCCATCCTCGTTCTAGCATCGTCAGTCGTTTTGCCAATGTAAAATTTTCCGCAGGGGCAATTCAGGAGATAAATTACTAATTGAGTAGTGCAGGTTAGATAATACTTAATCTCATATGTTTTTATTGCAGTGGGATGATAACTGGCTCTCACTTTCGTCATCCGGAAAGCAATAAAACATATGAGATTAAGTATTATCTAACCTGCACTACTCAATTTGTAATTTATCTCCTGAATTGCCCCTGCGGAAAATTTTACATTGGCAAAACGACTGACGATGCTAGAACGAGGATGGCCAACCATAGGTCTAGTATTCGTTTAGCCATAAGAAATGGAAAGGCAGACCAGCCTGTGGCAAGACATTTCTTGGAGGCAGGACACACTGTCAATGACCTGAGGTTTAGACTGATCGACCACGTACCGATTCCACGAAGGGGAGGAGACAGAGGAAACATGCTGCTACGCAAAGAATCTAGATGGATCTATGAACTGGGTACCCTCTGCCCCAGGGGTCTCAATACCCACACAGGATGGCAATGTTATCTATGAACTGTGAGGTCCATGATACACCAGTGGGGTGTTTGATGTTCTACACCATTGGGAGTCCATGATCCATTACTCCTTTCTCTCTCTCTCTCCTCCCCTTCTATTTTTCTACTTTCTTTCATGTAATTAGCAAGAGTCCATGAGCTAGTGACGTATGGGATATACATTCCTACCAGGAGGGGCAAAGTTTCCCAAACCTCAAAATGCCTATAAATACACCCCTCACCACACCCACAAATCCGTTTTACAAACTTTGCCTCCTATGGAGGTGGTGAAGTAAGTTTGTGCTAGATTCTACGTTGATATGCGCTCCGCAGCAGGTTGGAACCCGGTTTTCCTCTCAGCGTGCAGTGAATGTCAGAGGGATGTGAGGAGAGTATTGCCTATTTGAATTCAATGATCTCCTTCTACGGGGTCTATTTCATAGGTTCTCTGTTATCGGTCGTAGAGATTCATCTCTTACCTCCCTTTTCAGATCGACGATATACTCTTATATATACCATTACCTCTACTGATTCTCGTTTCAGTACTGGTTTGGCTTTCTACTACATGTAGATGAGTGTCCTGGGGTAAGTAAGTCTTATTTTCTGTGACACTCTAAGCTATGGTTAAGCACTTTTATATAAAGTTCTAAATATATGTATTCAAACATTTATTTGCCTTGACTCAGGATGTTCAACGTTCCTTATTTCAAACAGTCAGTTTCATATTTGGGATAATGCATATGAATAAATCAATTTTTTTTCTTACCTTAAAATTTGACTTTTTTCCCTGTGGGCTGTTAGGCTCGCGGGGGCTGAAAATGCTTCATTTTATTGCGTCATTCTTGGCGCGGACTTTTTTGGCGCAATTTTTTTTTTTCTGTTTCCGGCGTCATACGTGTCGCCGGAAGTTGCGTCATTTTTGACGTTTTTTTGCGCCAAAAGTGTCGGCGTTCCGGATGTGGCGTCATTTTTTGGCGCTAAAGCATTTAGGCGCCAAATAATGTGGGCGTCTTTTTTGGCGCTAAAAAATATGGGCGTCACTATTGTCTCCACATTATTTAAGTCTCATTATTTATTGCTTCTGGTTGCTAGAAGCTTGTTCACTGGCATTTTTTCCCATTCCTGAAACTGTCATTTAAGGAATTTGATCAATTTTGCTTTATATGTTGTTTTTTCTATTACATATTGCAAGATGTCCCAGATTGACACTGAGTCAGAAGATACTACTGGAAAATCACTGCCTGGTGCTGGATCTACCAAAGCTAAGTGTATATGCTGTAAACTTTTGGTAGCTGTTCCTCCATCTGTTGTTTGTATTGAATGTCATGACAAACTTGTTAATGCATATAATATTTCCTTTAGTAATGTTACATTACCTGTTGCTGTTCCGTCAACATCTAATACTCAGAGTGTTCCTGTTAATATAAGAGATTTTGTTTCTAAATCCATTAAGAAGGCTATGTCTGTTATCCCTCCTTCTAGTAAGCGTAAAAGGTCTTTTAAAACTTCTCATTTTTCAGATGAATTTTTAAATGAACATCATCATTCTGATTCTGATAATGGTTCCTCTGGTTGAGAGGATTCTGTCTCAGAGGTTGATGCTGATAAATCTTCATATTTATTCAAAATGGAATTTATTCGTTCTTTACTTAAAGAAGCATTAATTGCATTAGAAATAGAGGATTCTGGTCCTCTTGATACTAAATCTAAACGTTTAAATAAGGTTTTTAAATCTCCTGTAGTTATTCCAGAAGTTTTTCCTGTCCCTGATGCTATTTCTGAAGTAATCTCCAGGGAATGGAATAATTTGGGTAATTCTTTTACTCCTTCTAAACGTTTTAAGCAATTATATCCTGTGCCATCTGACAGATTAGAGTTTTGGGACAAAATCCCTAAGGTTGATGGGGCTGTCTCTACTCTTGCTAAGCCTACTACTATTCCTACGGCAGATAGTACTTCCTTTAAGGATCCTTTAGATAGGAAAATTGAATCCTTTCTAAGAAAAGCTTACTTATGTTCGGGTAATATTCTTAGACCTGCTATATCTTTAGCGGATGTTGCTGCAGCTTCAACCTTTTGGTTAGAAGCTTTAGCGCAACAAGTAACAGATCATAATTCTCATAGCATTGTTAATCTTCTTCAACATGCTAATAACTTTATTTGTGATGCCATCTTTGATATCATTAGAGTTGATGTCAGGTATATGTCTCTAGCTATTTTAGCTAGAAGAGCTTTATGGCTTAAAACTTGGAATGCTGATATGTCTTCCAAGTCAACATTGCTTTCCCTTTCTTTCCAGGGTAATAAATTATTTGCTTCTCAGTTGGATTCTATTATCTCAACTGTTACTGGAGGGAAAGGAACTTTTTTACCACAGGATAAAAAATCTAAAGGTAAATTTAGGTCTAATAGTCGTTTTCGTTCCTTTCGTCACAATAAGGAACAAAAGCCTGATCCTTCATCCACAGGAGCGGTATCAGTTTGGAAACCATCACCAGTCTGGAATAAATCCAAAAAACCAAACCAAAGCCAGCTCCCAAGTCCACATGAAGGTGCGGCCCTCATTCCAGCTCAGCTGGTAGGGGGCAGATTACGTTTTTTTTCAAAGAAATTTGGATCAATTCAATTCACAATCTTTGGATTCAGAACATTGTTTCAGAAGGGTACAGAATTGGCTTCAAGATAAGGCCTCCTGCAAAGAGATTTTTTCGTTCTCGTGTCCCAGTAAATCCAGCGAAGCCTCGAGCATTTCTGAAATGTGTTTCAGATCTAGAGTTGGCTGGAGTAATCATGCCAGTTCCAGTTCTGGAACAGGGGCTGGGGTTTTATTCAAATCTCTTCATTGTACCAAAGAAGGAGAATTCCTTCAGACCAGTTCTGGATCTAAAAATATTGAATCGTTATGTAAGGATACCAACATTCAAAATGGTAACTATAAGGACTATCCTGCCTTTTGTTCAGCAAGGGCATTATATGTCCACAATAGATTTACAGGATGCATATCTGCATATTCCGATTCATCCAGATCACTGTCAGTTTCTGAGATCCTCTTTCCTAGACAAGCATTACCAGTTTATGGCTCTGCCTTTTGGCCTAGCAACAGCTCCAAGGATTTTTACAAAGGTTCTCGGTGCCCTTCTGTCTGTAATCAGAGAACAGGGTATTGTGGTATTTCCTTATTTGGATTATATCTTGGTACTTGTTCAGTCTTCACATTTAGCAGAATCTCATACGAATCGACTCGTGTTGTTTCTTCAAGATCATGGTTGGAGGATCAATTTACCAAAAAGTTCATTGATTCCTCAGACAAGGGTAACCTTTTTAGGTTTCCAGATAGATTCAGTGTCCATGACTCTGTCTCTGACAGACAAGAGACGTCTAAGATTGATCTCAGCTTGTCGATACCTTTAGTCACAATCATTCCCTTCGGTAGCTTTATGCATGGAAATTCTAGGTCTTATGACTGCTGCATCGGACGCGATCCCCTTTGCTCGTTTTCACATGCGACCTCTTCAGCTCTGTATGCTGAACCAGTGGTGCAGGGATTACACAAAGATATCTCAATTGATATCCTTAAAACCGATTGTACGACATTCTCTGACGTGGTGGACAGATCTCCATCGTTTAGTTCAGGGGGCTTCTTTTGTTCTTCCGACCTGGACTGTAATTTCAACAGATGCAAGTCTGACAGGTTGGGGTGCTGCTTGGGGGTCTCTGACAGCACAAGGGGTTTGGGAATCTCAGGAGGTGAGATTACCAATCAATATTTTGGAACTCCGTGCAATTTTCAGAGCTCTTCAGTCATGGCCTCTTCTAAAGAGAGAATCGTTCATTTGTTTTCAGACAGACAATGTCACAACTGTGGCATACATCAATCATCAAGGAGGGACTCACAGTCCTCTGGCTATGAAAGAAGTATCTCGAATACAGGTATGGGCGGAATCCAGCTCCTGTCTAATTTCTGCGGTTCATATCCCAGGTATAGACAATTGGGAAGCGGATTATCTCAGTCGTCAAACGTTACATCCGGGCGAATGGTCTCTTCACCCAGAGGTATTTCTTCAGATTGTTCAAATGTGGGGACTTCCAGAAATAGATCTGATGGCTTCTCATCTAAACAAGAAACTTCCCAGGTATCTGTCCAGATCCAGGGATCTTCAAGCAGAAGCAGTGGATGCATTGTCACTTCCTTGGAAGTATCATCCTGCCTATATCTTTCCGCCTCTAGTTCTTCTTCCAAGAGTAATCTCCAAGATTCTGAAGGAATGCTTGTTTGTTCTGCTGGTGGCTCCAGCATGGCCTCACAGGTTTTGGTATGCGGATCTGGTCCGGATGGCCTCTTGCCAACCATGGACTCTTCCATTACGACCAGACCTTCTGTCACAAGGTCCTTTTTTCCATCAGGATCTCAAATCCTTAAATTTAAAGGTATGGAGATTGAACGCTTGATTCTTAGTCAAAGAGGTTTCTCTGACTCTGTGATTAATACTATGTTACAGGCTCGTAAATTTGTATCTAGAAAGATATATTATCGAGTTTGGAAGACTGACATTTCTTGGTGTCTTTCTCATCATTTTTCCTGGCATTCTTTTAGAATTCCGAGAATTTTACAGTTTCTTCAGGATGGTTTGGATAAAGGTTTGTCGGCAAGCTCCTTGAAAGGACAAATCTCCGCTCTTTCTGTTCTTTTTCACAGAAAGATTGCTAATCTTCCTGATATTCATTGTTTTGTACAAGCTTTGGTTCGTATAAAACCTGTCATTAAGTCAATTTCTCCTCCTTGGAGTTTGAATTTGGTTCTGGGGGCTCTTCAAGCTCCTCCGTTTGAACCTATGCATTCATTGGACATTAAATTACTTTCTTGGAAAGTTTTGTTTCTTTTGGCCATCTCTTCTGCTAGAAGAGTTTCTGAATTATCTGCTCTTTCTTGTGAGTCTCCTTTTCTGATTTTTCATCAGGATAAGGCGGTGTTGCGAACCTCTTTTAAATTTTTACCTAAGGTTGTGAATTCTAACAACATTAGTAGAGAAATTGTGGTTCCTTCATTGTGTCCTAATCCTAAGAATTCTAAGGAGAGATCATTGCATTCTTTGGATGTAGTTAGAGCTTTGAAATATTATGTTGAAGCTACTAAGAATTTCCGAAAGACTTCTAGTCTATTTGTTATCTTTTCCGGTTCTAGGAAAGGTCAGAAGGCCTCTGCCATTTCTTTTCATCTTGGTTGAAATCGTTAATTCATCATGCTTATGTCGAGTCGGGTAAGACTCTGCCTCAAAGGATTACAGCTCATTCTACTAGGTCAGTGTCTACTTCCTGGGCATTTAGGAATGAAGCTTCGGTTGATCAGATTTGCAAAGCAGCAACTTGGTCTTCTTTGCATACTTTTACTAAATTCTACCATTTTGATGTGTTTTCTTCTTCTGAAGCAGTTTTTGGTAGAAAAGTACTTCAGGCAGCTGTTTCAGTTTGATTCTTCTGCTTATAATTTCAGTTTTTTTCATTATAAGATTTAAACTTTATTTTGGGTGTGGATTATTTTTCAGCGGAATTGGCTGTCTTTATTTTATCCCTCCCTCTCTAGTGACTCTTGCGTGGAAAGATCCACATCTTGGGCAGTCATTATCCCATACGTCACTAGCTCATGGACTCTTGCTAATTACATGAAAGAAAACATAATTTATGTAAGAACTTACCTGATAAATTCATTTCTTTCATATTAGCAAGAGTCCATGAGGCCCACCCTTTTTGTGGTGGTTATGATTTTTTTGTATAAAGCACAATTATTCCAATTCCTTATTTTTTATGCTTTCGCACTTTTTTCTTATCACCCCACTTCTTGGCTATTCGTTAAACTGATTTGTGGGTGTGGTGAGGGGTGTATTTATAGGCATTTTGAGGTTTGGGAAACTTTGCCCCTCCTGGTAGGAATGTATATCCCATACGTCACTAGCTCATGGACTCTTGCTAATATGAAAGAAATGAATTTATCAGGTAAGTTCTTACATAAATTATGTTTTTTTTCTATATTTTTTGTCTATTTTTTTCTATTTTTTCTATTTTTCTATGTTTCTTTTTTTTATTTATTTATTTTTTTATTATTTTTTATTTTTTTATTTTTTATTTTTATTCTTCTATTTTTCTCTTTCTTCCCCTATTTTCTCTATTCTTCTTTTCTTTCTTTTCTCTTTCTTCGTCTCCTGTTTCTTTCTTTGTTTCTTCTTTTTTCCTTTTTCTCTTTTTTCTTGGTCTGTTTCTCACCCTCCTCTTTTTTTTTTTTTTTCTTTTTCTACATTCCCTTTTTTTTATTTTTCTTCTTTCCTTTCTTTTTCTTTTATTCTGATATATGCTTTATATCTCTATGTGGTACTTCTATTATGATTGAATTATGAGCACATTACCACTGTTGATAAGGTCTAATTCTCTGTCCTATATTGCCTCTATGGGAGTTTCATAGGTGGCACTCTGATCATCATGTTGCAATTACCTTGTCCATTATATGGGCTTATTGTTTTTAATTTTACCTTATTTTAACTTTATTTATTCACTTATACACTTCTTTTGACACCCCGTGTTGCTTTTTACCTGGGGGGTTTGTCTCATTCCATACCGACATTCAACACTATAATGTGTTTTTGTTGTCAGATAGAAATATCTGGATTCAAATAATGTAATGATGGATACATTTGTTTTGATGTTTTTGGCTATTTAGTCTTTTGAATCCATTATAGGAGCTGAGACTCCATTTATTTAGTTTAGACAATATTTTGATTTTCACACAGGGGTGGTAGCAATATACTGCTCACTTAGGGATGTCATTCATTATGTGTTGATAATGGATGTTTTTAAATTGTCATATTTTTTGCTTTATTTTTTGCTCTATTTTGATCTCTACTTCTCGGCTTTATTCTATTTTATTCTCTTATTTAGCTTTGTGATTTGGGTACTATAGGCGAGCTTGCATACATTTAGTTCACGCAATGAGATAGATAATAATGACATGTATGGTTCAATATTTGATTTAGCACGTCTGTTTGTTTCTGGAAGACTGGAGGTGGATCGTGTCATGATGGAATCAATTGCCGGTCCGATAGTGCAACTTGCACTTATACTGTTTATGTAGAGAGCCTGCTGTTTGAGAGACGACAGCCATATACAGTTGAGTGCTAACAGTATGAGGATGATGGGTGCGCTTATCAGTGTTGGTATAACACGTAGAATCGGTTCACACTTGGCAGTGTTTTGATACGCCTACATGAGGGCGGTCCTAGTTGAGGATTGGATAGTTCTCGGCATTTTATTTACCTTTACTATGAAGGCTGTAGCAGAAGAATCATGTGCGGCACTGACAGGGCGTACTTATTTATGTTAATTCTCTAGTGCAGATTGACGACTCTGAGGCTATATGACATTGATGGTCCGTTTTTGGTGCCGCTTGAGATGGCTGATCTGATACAAACACAGATCGGTTTTGGCCACTGATGTATATTTAACATTGGCGATCTTTGGGCGGCCTTATAGTGATTTGGGTCATAGATATGCAGCGCTCTGGGCGAGAGTTTTTATTTGGGATTATAATAATGTGACATTTTACTTTTTGTGAGGCAGTGTGCGTCCCTAGTGACAGGTGGGCGTAGTTTGTGAGCATATAAATATGACGTATTGAGCCCTGGGTGCCACAACGTCGCTGATTGGTGACATTACGATCCCCAGGAGTCAGAACACTGCTGGTTGGTGGAATTACGATCTCCATGAGCCAGGGCGAAGCTGATTGGTTGAATCACGATCCCCATTCTTACTGTTTATCTACGCTCTTGTTTATACAGTTATCAAATTTTTTGTTGACTTTTAGGTCTGGTTGGAATGAGATTGCCCCTTTCTATTAACAATACGGGGGTCCAAGTTTAAATTGCTTTATTACTATTCACTTGAATCACTACATACATTAGTAGTTTTTTATCATTGATAGTTATTGGTCACTATGTAAGGTGTGTGATGTATCTTTGGCCATGATTGGTCAATCACTAGGGGAGGGTAGTTTGGAGCCTATTTAAGGCCTGCATTTTCACATTGTTAATTTGTCAGAGGAAGGGACTGTTGCTGTCCCAAAACGTCACATTTTTTAATTAAAACTTTTTGTCACAGTTGGAACTGTTCAGTGAGTGCTTTTTTGCTACATAATATATATATATATATATATATATATATATATATATATATATATATATATATATATATATATATATATATATATATATATATATATATAGTATAATAAATGAAGATGTGTGGTAGTGCACAATTAAACTCTCAAATTCCAACACTCACAAACTGTGCTGGCAGTCCCAAAATAATATACAATACAATAAGAAAGAAGGATTGAGCGAAAAATTATCAGTCAATCAAAGAGGGACACAGGCCGCACTTAGTTAACC